>NW_026057584.1:92317502-92435802 GCF_023721935.1 Panthera uncia | reverse complement strand
ACACTCTCTCTCTCTCTCTCTCTCTCTCTCTCTCTCTCTCTCTCAATCTCTCTCTGAATTCTCAGGGCACCACAGTTCTTGAGCTTTCTTATTAGTGTTTCACTGAGTATGACTTTAAAGCAAGTGAGGCATCGCATCTGGTATTTGGGTACAAAGGGTCAGCAGTTAGTTTCGTTATTTCCCTCAACTGAAAGGCAGAAAAGATAGTGTTTGCTTCTAGAAGACCTGGGAAATTGATGGAATTTCTTATTTTTCAAAAGGTGTGATGATGTAATGAAAAGGACCCATGAGATCTGGGTTTGTCTTAGTTTTTCCATCCATGTGCTGGGTAATGCTGACCAAGAGACTTCCTCTTCCTGGGCTTCCTCATCTGAAAAAGAAGGAATTGAACCAAGTGTTTGTTAAAAGGCCTTCCAGCTCCATGATCCAAAGGATAGCTATCATCATAGCAGACCAGCATCAGCAGCCTGGTCTGTGGCCATATGTCCATGGATTCCTGCCTTAGCATCGTATTTACAAAACCTATTTCCCAGGCTTATGGTCAGGGATGTAATAAGGAGCAGTCATCTTTGGACAATGGACAAGTCACTAGAGTAGCAAAATGTGATACAGGAATAGTTGGAAAAGACACACTTTATTATGTATTGAAGAATTTGTGGATTTTAATTGAATATGGATGAAAGTAGAAATAAAAAAATACATGTTCAAAGAAAGACAACCTCACTCCAGATTTCTGGATCGAACCAGATTATGTGAGACTGGACACTGCCACACCTTGGAGGGATGTGCTGCTAGGTGGAACTCATGAGAGAGGCCAGCTGTCTGTCAGAATCTGGCATTCAATCTTGCGTGTCCCGAGACCCAATTCAGAGATCTGCCTTGAGAAAAACATAATTGTAAGCTACTGACGATCTTGTTAACTTACAGTGAGGGACATTTTTTCCCTTGGAAAGAAGTTTGCAACTGCCATCAGGGAATAACCCTGTACCTCAGATTGGGGAAAGTGGTTTGGAACTGGAAAGGTGGCTAGGTGAGCTTGGGGTCAGGTCAAAGGCAGAGAGACAACCACAGAGGACATTTCCTCAGATGTATTGTAGATATTGACTGCCCAGTGACCATTCCCACTTCCCAACAGCACCCCACTTCCCTTCTTGGGATTTTTCTCTTCTCCATTGTGTTTAGAACTTGGAACTGGTTAATCCAATACATACCCTCCTATGTTAAAAGGGAAAGTCTCCTCTTAATGGAGACTTCTGCTGAGAAGCAGGCATGTGGCCTCAGCTTGCTCCATTGTATTCTCTCTCCCAGGACTTTGTTTCTTGAATGGGAGTAATGGTTGGAGTTTATTTATACTGGAGACCCACCCAGGTAAGGTTGTGCAGTAGCTTCTATGACTAAGACCTTCAGGATTGACCTGGGTGTAATCTGTTCTAAGCCTGGTTTGCCCTCCTCTGTGTTGGTCCTCTGTGCTTTTCTATATATTTTCCCTTTCAGTAACACATACCCCCTAAGCCCCCCTTTTTTCCTGGAAATAGTCCAGTGTCAGTTGCTATATTTGAACTCAAAAACCCTCACTGACGCAAGTGCTGGTGAGACCCTCCTTTGCCTGACACAGGATACACTCCTCTTATGATGAAGCTTAGTCCAGCTCTCTGTTTCTCTTTCTCCTGGAAGTCATGGGTAAACACTGCCAACCTCTGACCCTGTGGTTTTCCTTTCTCCACAAACTCACCCTCCTTCTGTTTATACAGAACTTCTCCAGGCAGTACACAAAACAGCTGATTATTTCTCCATTTGCTAAAACCAGTTGTAGTTCAATCCTGTCACCTTAAAGGGAGTCTTAGGTGTTCCCAAACTCTTTGGGCACACACTTGGAGAAACTCTTCTAGGTTATTCCCTGCTATTTCTTTTAGTATAATAACTAACCTTATCCATTGTGTGTGGATTTCACCAAACTAACTTTCCACGGACAACTGCATTTCTTTCTAAGTTCTTGGAAGTCACTTCATTTCTACTCTTCATTTACCATCTAGATGTTTAAATTCATCTTGAAATAATTAATAACCCTTTGAAAATTCTGACTTCCATGCCTCTTGACTGTGGATAGACTCTTTTGTTCAAGCTCGTGTATTAACTCTTTATTGTACTTTATCTCCTAGATAACAACCTATAGGGTGCAAAGAAGTAGGAGACTGGTTTCTTGCCTATAAGGGTTTGTAAACCTATTGGAAGTGAGGGTTTATAAACCTATTGTGTACATGAAATAATTCTAGAACAGCCTATACCTTTGAGGCCCCCCCACGCCAGGGGCCTGTGATAATGATTTTAAAACTGTGTTTCTGAAGCCCTAGCTGTGTGGTGCCACTTGGGGTTACCTGGGGTGTCTGGAGGTGCAGAGGGGCCCATCTGTTCTGTAGGGTGTCATTGGAACAGTAATCAAGGCAGACTTATCTGCCTTGAGAAAAACCACAAGCCACTGACAGACAACATTGCTGACTACAGTGAGGGATCTTTCTTCCCTTCAAAAGTAAAGACTACATCTGCCATAGGGAAAGAACCCTCTTCCCCAGCCCAGGAAGGACAGATTGCAACTGGAAAGGTGGCTAGGTGAGCATGGAGTCAGGTCAAATGCAGAAGGATATTTTCTCAAAAGAGGGTCTGAAGACCACGGGAGCCGATCTTAAGCTGGTGTGCAAGGTGCTTCTTGATCTTTCCATGGACTACAGATTCAGATGCATGTCCTGCTGCCAGAACCTCTGATGTTTTTCTCCTGCTGGGCCTCTGTACTGCCCTGCCCTTCAATGTGTGGCTTTCTCTACTTTGCCTGCATCACCGGCACCCCCAAAACCATACCCCACCTTGATAATAAACCCATTGAAAGCAGAGGCCTCATTTCATCTGCATGGACCCTGGTAACTAAGCAAGGGCCTGGCATGGTTGTTGAATTAGAGACTAGGTTTCTTGGTGTTTCTGTAAGCATTACAGAATCTGGAGATAGGGAAGATCATTTCTAGCTGGAGTGGTCTGAGAAGACTTCCCCAAAAAAGTCAGGTTTGCATTCAGCCTTTGAGATACGTGGCATATTTAGTTCATGGAAAGGAAGGAAGACAATTTAAGGCATAGAAACATTGCCGAGTAAAGGCTTAGAGCATGGTTTCTGAGTATCCCATTGACTGGTAAAGTGCCACTGGAGAGAGTCAATAGGGGAATGTTTAAAATATACCCATGCCTGGATCCCACTGCAGACCAAATGAATCATCTCTGGAATGGGCCCGGGCCTTGGTTCTGTACAGCTTCCCTGATGAATCTAATGTGCAACAGGGCTGATGCTGGTCTTGGGACCCTCAGGTTTCATAGGAGGGGTGGAAAAAGGGACTGGGTTTGAAGAATGGAGACTCCTGATGGAATCTCTTCCATTTTTAGCCAGGAATTTGGGACTTGAGCCAATGCATATTAGGGTGCTTTTCATGTTTTGCAAACTAGGTTTTATGGCAGGTTAATCTGGTTCAGATTCAAATTGAGGGAAGGTGGTGAGAGGCTGGGAAACCTGAGAGTAGGATGGCACAAGGTTCCAGGAGAGGCCTGCTCTCAGGTGGAGGAGCAGAAAAGAGAAGATGAACCCAAAGAGACTCTGAAAAGGAAGAATTAATAGAACAAAGTGGGATGAAAAGTGAGGACACGTTTTCTAATCAGATGAAGCAGCAACAGTAGAAATCTCCCTGTACATAAACAGTCCCCAAATCATGCAGGTGAGGAAGTAGGGAATGGTGTTCAATCTCTATATCCTCTCCCCTGGCCATTGTTGCTGGTCATTAGGAGCCCAGTCCTTTTTTTGATTCAACATCTCCTAAACTATCAGTGCATTCTATTCCCCCCTTTCCTTCCTCGAGAAACTTTCTGGAAGGAGAATCTACACTGATGTCCTTATTTCCCTACCATCTACACTCCCTCTAACCCCCTGCAATCTGTCATCTACCCTCAGTCTCTCTTGACAGCCTCCAGTGGCCTCCACTCTTTAACCCCAACTTCTTTCCAAGCTTCTCTCCTCTCCACCTCATGGCGGCACTTAACTTTCTTAAAGTGTGACGCTCTTGGCTTCTGGGCTGGCTCCGAAGTCCCCTTCCACTGCTCAGCTGCTCTTTCTCTAACTTGCATTTTTCTTTCCATCCATGCCAGATTCACCCGGATCCATCCCCAGGTTCTTTCTCCATTTTCATTTCCAACAGTCAGGAGGATATTGTCCACCTGGTTGTCCCATCTATGCCCTATACTCTGTCATTACGGTCACCAGTATTTGCAAAGTCCTTTGTTGCATAGAAGGTGCTTTACCCCCAGTGTTTCATTTGAGCTTCTTTGTCTTCCAACCCTGCTTCTTTTATTCTGCTCTTCCCTCAGACTGGATCTTGGCTCTGTTGCCTGCTAACTGAAACCCCAGTTTCTCAGTCTAAAATGGGGATAATTACACTTGCATTATAGGGGCACTGTGAGCATTAAACTAGAAAATGTATGAGAAAATGGCAAGCTCACAATGACTTTTTTATTCCTTGAAGGCAGGATCTAGGTTTTGTTTTGTTTTGTTTTGTTTCTTGCTAACTCCTGAAGGAAATGCTCCTAAAATAATGGAATGAACAAATTCCAAACACTACAAAGAGAAGTTGCCTAAGTGATGATTTTGAGTAAATTTTGAGGAAGTGGCAAATTTCAACCGAACTAGGACTGAACTTATTTTTCCTTCTGAATACCTTCTCAGGGGGGCTGAGTAGGCTACAGGTGTTTGGGGCAAGGTTTGCATGGAAGGGCCTGAATTTTGACAAGGTTGGCTCTGCGTGATGCACAAAGACGGTGTACAAAGACAGCAGTGTGAGTGCTTTTGCTACTTGTGACCTTGCGTGTCAAGGCAAGATTCTATCTTATTGAGGGGTATCAAGTGTTTGTCAGCATCTGAGCTGGAAGATTTGATCGCAAGATTTTTACTGTCTGAGCTAGTCTGCTAATTTCTTGTCAATTTTGATTTATGAGTTGTTTCGGATCTATGAACTGCTGAGTAACCCGATCCCTGACTTGCTACTTGGATTACTGCCTACAAATATTTGGGTGGCTGTAAAGTGATAACATCTAAGCAATAAGGACAATAATCAGATGGTCCCCATGACAGGGCTGCAGGTGACTTACTGGTAATACGATGTTCTGGTATAACTGTGAAAAATTACTTGGCCTTGAGGCCTGAAATGCATCTAGGACTGTTCAGGAACTATGAACACCAGATGGCCTTGCTTTAATGCATCATTCTTAATTCATCTTTTTCAACTACCAAACAGTGATTTGGAACACTGTAGTCAAAGCTTTTCGGACTTGGTTCTAGAATTGCAAGGAAAGTGCCTGTTATGTTTGAAATACTGTGGTAGACATTGTGAAGGTATTGGATCAAGTGTGGTAAAAAGTGAGGAAGTGGACTGTATTTAATTTTTTTTGCTTCATGTATGGGAAAACAAAAAGATAGTTTTCCAAAAACATCTTCACTAAGCTTAATGGCATTCTGTGATAGTATTTAAAACATCTTATTTTTGTTATGTAGGTAGATTTCCAATGAGAACATGAATACTTGTTTTGGTGGCTAATGGGTTATGGAGATAAGTGGACAGATAATGTCAGGATAAGCTGCAAACAAATGAAGTTCAGTTTCAGTGACCTTTGTTACTCCTTGCATCAAGAGGTTAAATCTATTATCTCATCCCTGAAGCTGTGTGGTCCCATGACTTGCTTTTCCCCATAGAATGCAGTGTAATTTGTACAACTTTCGAGCCTAATTCTTGAGAAGCCTTGTCTTCTGGGAATGCTGTCCTTGTCTTCTGGGAATGCTGCCCTGGGTCTGTGAAGAAGCCACATGGAGCAGAGATGAGCCTAGCCAGCCAAGCCCCCCTGGATTCACCAGCTGAGAGCCAGCATCAACCTGTAGACATGGGGACGAGGTTGTCTCGGGTCATCTGACTCTGTCCAGCCCCAGTTGGGTTCCAGATAACTGCAGTCATATGAGTGACCCCAAGAGATAGAAGAAGACTCCACCCAGCTGAGCCCAGCTCAGATTGCTCACCCAGAGAATCATGAGCATTCAAAATCATTGTAAAGATTGTTTTAAGCCACACAACTTTGGGATTATTTGTCATGTAGCAATAGGTAAGTGATCTAGAGGAGAAAACGAGAACATGGGCAAATACTATTAAATGTTAACTTTACTGAGAAATAAAACAAATAAATTGGACAGTGATTTGTTAGATCCTAGAAGTTTAAAGTGGGAAGGGACTTCAGAGGTCATCTCTGATTCTTCTGGTTCCTGACGCTAGTTTCATGGATGTGTGTTCACCATTGCTGTGAGACTAGCTGCTCTATGAGAGCTGGGGCCAGGCTTCATGCTTCTTGGTATCCCTCCAGAGAGCTCAGAGCCCAGCACTTATACAAGTCCTCAGTGAATTTTTGTTGCTTGCTGGGTTACATAAGAAGTGGCATGGAGGTCCTGGAGTCATGAGTTTCCAAGGGAGTGTGACCCTGGGCCTGACAGCTGCTTAGCTTAGTCACATATCTTACATACTCTTGCAGTGGTGCATTTTGGATACAGTGGGTTTGAGTTGCCAAGGATGGCATGATTCTGCATGTCTGCAGGTTAGTGCCCGAGAGGTCAGAGAAGGCAATCTTCAGCACTTTAGAACCACATTTTATGTACCATTAATTTTTGACACTGGACCAAGGCATCCCTGTCATCTGTATCCAAGGGGCTCCTGGGTGGCCCAGTCAGTTAAGTGTCCAACTCTTGGTTTTGGCTCAGGTCGTGATCTCACGGTTCATGAGTTTGAGCCTCACATGAGGCTCAGCACTGACAGTGTGGAGACTGCTTAGGATTCTCTCTCTCTCTCTCTCTCTCTCTCTGCCCTCCTCAACTCATGCTTGCTCTCTCTCAAAATAAACTTAAAAAAAGGAAAATAAAATTTTGCCAGAAATAAATGCATTTCTTGGCGTACCCTTAAATTAATAGCTGACCCCTCAAACCAAAGGAACAGAATAGCCAGTAACTCCTCAAAGAGAGCCACCCCCCTTTCTCTCATTACCAATACTCTCTAGCCAGCTGTCCAAGGCTGCAGAATGTCCCTTTGCCAGCCAAGTCTGATCCCACCCTCAAAAATAAAAATTGCTGCTGCTTCTTCAGGGGGGTTGTAATTATAAGAGACTCAATTATGTAACAAATTATATGTATTATAAATATAAAAGACTCAATTATATAACAAATTGCTTAGAAATTATTATTTAAATTGTGTATTGGCAGGAATTGGATATTTGAATATAATGAGTGTCATTGATTATAAAAGCATCTTCTCTAAGCTGATACAATAACCGCCTCTGTTGGTTTGCTGCTCAAAATACCAGCCAGCTGGAAGACTCCAAAAATTTAGGTTTGTTTGAATCACGTTTGGAATATGTAAGGAGATTGGCTCCCTTTGTAGTTTCTGTTTTTGGGTGATAAGGCTCCCTAGAATAGATCCATAGCCCCAGCGTGGGGCGGTTGCTCTGGTAGGGCTTTCTGCCGGGGCAAGTGGGGCTGGTGCCCAAAGAACCAGGACAGTGCAGGGCTGGGAAGCCTATAGCCTGCAAGCCAGAAGACGGTGCCCTACACCTCGAGGCATTCAGTCCTCTCTCCCCCCCAACCTGCTCAGCCCACATGGGGAAGGAAAAGCATGCATCTGTTTGGTGGGCTGTGTTCTGTGCTAAACCCTCCATGGCTTTCTTGAAGGCTTGACACTTAGGGGTGGTGGATGCCAGGAGTGCGATAGAACGTTTGTCCTGTGTGAATCATTACTGTAGGGAGTTGTGGCAGGTTGGAAGAGACTGCCTGATTTAATACAGAGGAGAATTAGGAAGAGCTCAAAGCCCTCAGCCCATCAACTGGCTGCTCTCACACCCAGAGCTCCCGATCGAACCAGGAGAGGAGTTTAGCAGCTAAGGGCATTCAGGTTTTTCCAGGAGGACTTCAAGGAAACCTTGTCAAATAAGGGTCATGCTTTTGGCCACTGTGGACCTTATAGTCCAAGCATTGGCACACTTTTTCTGTAAAGGACAAGATGGTAAATGTTTTAAGCTTTGTAGACCATAGACTTCTGTTTCTTCTCTTTTTCTTTCTCCTTCTTCTTCATTGTTGTTGTTTAAACAACATGTTAAAAATGTAAAAGTCATTCTGCGCTTTTGGGTAATTAAAAAAAAGTGGTTGCTGAGTGGATGCCTCATATTGCACACTGGGTTCCCATCTTGTTTCCTTTCCTCCCTGTTGAATCCCAGCAGTTGGAGAAATTGAAGATATTTTGTGTTTTGTGGAGCCCTTGGCAACATATGGCCACTTGAGTGTTTTCTAAGGCTACTCTCTTGGTTCTGAGGGTTACTCTGCCAAGTCCTGTAGCAACCTTTGTGATCCACTCCCAAAGGAATGTGGCTGCCCCTGGGTTGGGAGAAAAACTCCTGAACCAGGGATTGCTCTCACCTGGACTGATTCTGAACATCTGCTGCTCCTCAGGTTTCTGTGTTTTTGGTCAAGAGGCCAGGATTGCATGGGGCACCTGGGTGGCTTAAGCATCTGACTTTAGCCCAAGTCATGATCTCACAGTTCATCAGTTTGAGCCCTGCATTGGGTGAGCACAAGCCCTGCTTCTGGTGAGCATTAGACCTGCTTCGGGTGAGCCTCGCTTCTCTTTCTCTCTTTCTCTCTCTCTGCTCCTTGTGTGATCCTTTCTCTTTCTGCCCTTTGCTCACTTGTGCCCCTGCCCCCGCAAAAAAAAAAAAAAAAAAAAAGCAAACACACACACACACACAAAGAAGAAGAAGCCAGGATTGCAGCGAGATCAGAAGCCTTGACTGCTCTTTCCCAAAACCATGGTTACCCTTTTAGACTCAGATATCTTGTGATTGGCTTCACCCTGTGCTTGCAGAAGGGTTTGTATTTGAGCCTCAGTCTAGGGGTTCCCATTCAACTCAGGATGTTTGGTTCTCTCCCAAGGTAATTTAAGGGTTACTTCCTTTCAGAGATTATATTTTTAAGATGGCAAGTTTGTCAGAGTACTCTTGGGCATCAGCTATAGAAATCACAGACTCTACTGGCTTGAATAGTAAGAAACATCATTATCTTGTATAACAAGAAGTCTTGAGGTAGGGTGCAGAGTTGGTTAATTTGGTAGTTCTCACTTGTCATTAAGGACCAAGTTCTTTCTTCTCTTCTCTGCCACATTCAGTGTGTTGTCTTTGTCTTTATATCAGCTTTGCTCATGAATGCAGGATGGCTGCCATAGATCCAGTTGTCACATCTCCATGACAATATCCAAGAGGAGAAAAGAAACTACATGGATCCCTTTCATCCACAAGGAAAATTCTTCCTAGAGGCTTCTTACTTTCTTTCATCTTTCATTAGCTATGACTGTGTCCTATAGGTTTAGATCAATTATGTCTCATCTTCTGGGGCTAGGACCACATATCCTGGGAGAATAAGGTTGTATTGAGGAGTTTAGCCACCTACATGACATCGGGGTTCTGTTGGGAGAAAAGAGAGGGAGAACATCCATTCAAAGTATGTTACACAATAACGATTCCTCAGAATCTTCCGTCCTTGAGATGCTGAAGGACTCCGAGCCTTCTGAAGTTTTAAAAGGGAACTTTTAGAGAAGGCTAATTAAAAAAAAAATCATGGGAATACCTCGAGCTATTTTGTCTTGCCCTATCCTGCTGTTAGTCAAGAAGTATGGGTCTGTCTCAACTCACCCTTGACCCTTGGCATCATGGCTTTGAAGATAGCTAATTATAGTTTATTGAGCACCTACTATGCAGTGGTCCTAGTGGGAAGGACTTTACACATATGGTTCCTAATAATATGGCTATACTGGAAGGACTACATTATTATCTGCATTCTACAGATTGGGAATCTGCAACTAGACAAGTTTAGTAGCTTGCCTTTGACCACGCAGCCTGTATGTGTGGCTAGGCAAGGAGCCAGCAAGAATTTTTTGAGTATCCAGGCACTGCACTAGGTGCTGAGGATATAAAAAAGAATCAAGTCTGGTCCCTGTCCTTAGGGAGCACACAACATGCCCCTTTCTGGGAGGTTGCCCTAGATAATGTATGTCCTTTGTCTTGCCTGGAAAACAACTTTGAGTGGGTGAGAAAATTAGGCACTGCCATGTGCCTGCCACCTAAAGCCCTCCTACCTTCTGCCATGAAGCCCAAAAGGACTAACTACGCTGAATAGTCTGGTAAACGGAGTCAAAGCATAGACTTTTGTGTCATACTGCCTGGGTTCAAATCCCATCTCTAGCATTTTCTGGGTGGATGATCACTGGCATGATATTCAACCTCTCAGTGGGCTTCTGTGAGTCTAGATGAAGGAGACCCTCTAAAAGCACAGAAGACCTCAGTAAAAATCGTCAGTTATTATTACCAACGCATATTGCTTTTAAATGCACTTGTCTTATCATGTAAAGATTATCAGAGGCCTGGCTTCCCTACCCACCTTAGTCTCACAGCATCTCACATCCTCCCCCAGGCTCGGACACCAGTGTCACAGGCTGCAGCTTGCAGGCTGTTCTGGATAGCACCTGGCGCTTTGAAGTGCTTGATACAAGCTCGGTAGTGTGAATGGTGGTGTGAATGGCAAGCTCTGGCAGCCAATTCTTCCTGAAGCTTTGACCTGCTTCTGCATGCTGGCTGCAGAGGGAGTCTGTGGAACAGAAAACAAGCTCTTAGCTGCCTCTTTGGGGGCACTGGCCCACTCTTGGCTTTCTTATGCTGTTTATAAATACAGCCCACTATGCCAAGTGTCCTCAGATGGAGACGTGACAGAACGTGGGCAGGGGAATCCTCACGTGGGGCTCTTGTCTCATTGCAGGTTCAGACTGGGCCATCAGGAAGTCGCCTAGCCTTGGTTTCCTCTCCTCTGAACTGGGAGGGCCTTATCAAGCCTGCAGTCTCATTGAAAAATCCCCTGGGGAGCGGAAACAGAGATGGGTGCCTGTGAGAAATAGGGCAGCCTGGACCTGCCTCACAGGCAGCTGGCGTTGAGGAGTGTGCTCCATGGCCCGGGACATAGCTCATCCATCTGGAAAAGCTGCTGTTGGGGGTGCCTGCTGCCCACGAGGCCAAGCAGCCTAATCGATCTTTGGGAGATAATTAAGGCCCACAAAGCCTTGCCGGGCTCTATCGGTGCAAGGTGCTATTAAGAACAAGATAAAAGCTTAGAGCCTTGATTGAATCTTGAAAACAAGGCCCTTGTGGGCATTTTTCTTTGTCATTGTGTCATGGGAGAAAGGAGAGTCCCAGGGAAGGGGGAGGAAGATGAAGGAGCAGAGGGAAAAGCAGTGTTTGAGACCATGAAAAAGAGCGAAACTTCTAGGGTGCCCTGAGCTTTTTTGTTTTCTTTTTTGTAGTAAAGGGGAACACTGTGAGGGACAGGTGGCATGTCTGGGGGTGACACCAACAGCACCCTTTCCTTTGGTTGCCATTGTCTCATCCTGACCATCATGCCTGCAGCAGGAGCTTGTTCCTTCAGAGGCGACTCTACTGTCACGCTCTCCTGGGGATGGCTTTGCAGTAACCCCGGGCCACGGTCTGCCTTTCCTTCCCCTTCTGCATGGCTTTGCTTCCATGTTTGTAAGGGGGGTGGGTCTGCTTAGGAAAGCCTTGGATGGACCGGCCTCCCCTCTGGCCCTCAGAACTTTATTGAGCATTTGCTCTCCTTTTACTGCTTTGCCTTTGGGAAAGCCTGCTCTCAAGGCTGAAATCCAGCTGAAGAGATCTGATTTCTCAGAAGCCATTTTGATCTTTTCACTTCAAAGGGAGTCCTTTTCACGCCTGAGCCCCAGTTTGGTGGCCCCAGACCTGCCCCTTTGGGCTGCGGGTCTGGATGAGGCCCTTGGTCTCTTCCTTACTTCCTGCATGTGGAGCCCAGGATCCCAGCACTGGGGCTGCCTGGGAAAGCTTGAAGAAGTGGGATTTTTCCCCCCTGTCCCTGGTCTCTGGCCCCTTCAGATGTGCTGTGTTTTCGTCTGAGTCTACTCCACTTATGTTTCTATTCCCAAAGTCTTCCTACCACCATCCTCATTTATTTTATCAAAACATGGTCTGGAAGCTGGGGCTGACCTTAACTTTGGGGGTCTTCTCCTTCAAAGAGGCTTCCCTGCTAGGTCCTACCCTCCCTTGCCCTCACCTAAGGTGAGATGCCCTTCCTCTGGGCTTGCACTGTGTTCTGTAATGCTCTGCAACTTCCCCGATTCAGTTCCTATCACATTTTGCATAGTTACCCCTTTCTTGTCTGTGACCCTCAAGAGATGGTGAGGTCCTTGAAGAAAGTGGCTGTTCCTCTTTTATTCTTCCACCTTGATCCTAACATCAAGCACAATGCCAACACAGTAGGCTCTCAACCTGCAATGCATAATGCATGTCCAGTGAACTAATGAATTCTTTCTTGCAGTTCTTTCAAGCCATCCTAGGATTTGGCTGAGGTGGGTCAGGGGCAATCCAGCTTGGTGGAAGGGAGAGACGGTGGGCAGGGGGAGGGGGGAGGGGCATTCTCCTCTCGCACCACCTCCCACCCACCAGGTAATTTCCAGACCCAGCTCCTGCTTTGTCTACAGCAAGTTTACTTTGATCCGTCTTATATTTATATAGACATATATTAAATTACATATTATGCATATCACATGTAACACACATTATATATAGTATATATGTAACATATCATGTATAGTATAATGTGACATATATATGATGTACACACATACATATAAAGATATTTTATCAAAAGGGTTCTGTTTTTAAAAAGTTTGAAAACCAAGAACTTGAACTTTTTTGCTTGATGTTCATTATTTATTTTTGAGAGAGAGACAGAGCACGAGCAGGGGAGGGGCAGAGAGAGAAGGAGACACAGAATCCAAAGCAGGCTCCAGGCTCTGAGCTGTCAGCATAGAGCCCACCATGGGGCTTGAACCTATGAACTGTGAGATCAATGACCTGAACCAAAGTCGGACACTTAATTGACTTAGCCACCCAGGTGCCCCAGGACCTTGAACTTTTAATTGGAGGTTTCTCTCTTAGGGCATTTGCTTTTGAAGCCATTACTAATTACCACTTGGAGAATGGAAAGCTTTGTCACTGCTGAAAGCATTTTAGGATTTTACTGAGCTGATGGAGGCATTCCTTTTGTGATAGTGATTTTCTTCTGGCATACGGACTCCCTCCCCCACCACCACTGCCCCCCACATCAACAGTCCTGGCCGGTGTTAAGGAATGAAGAAGGAGTTGGATTATTGGAAGCCACAAAGCCATTAATGTCATTTGTCCCAGAGGGTTTTGCTTATTGTTGTTTTGTTCAGCCTCAGGCCAGCTGGGAGGCCAGTGTTGACCAGGTTGATGTGTGAGGGATGGGAATCCTCCCAGACATAGGCAAAGTGCCTGTTTCTCTTGCTGACCTGTGAGGGGGCAGCTGGTTGTCAGCTCTTGACCTCCTTTCTCTGAACTGCTTCCCCCTCTCCTCTGAATTCCTCCACCTCTTTCCTTCTTCCTAGATGCTGAGTCCTTCTATCACAAGGTTCCCTGTGGGCTTGTCATTCCTAGTACAAGAGCCTAAGCTCTGGCTTAGGGAACTTGACTCCTTACCAAAATCGGACCAGCTTCTTTCTCATGGTGCAATAGTGGCCAAGCACTGAACTGGGAGTCCTAGAACCTGGTCTTGAGTCTTGATTACTCACCAGCCATGGGACCTCAGGTTAGTCACACATTCTCCAGAGTCTTGGTAAATGGGAATAATCACCATGGTCTTCTTACCATGAGGTGAGCTTCATCTGAAACCCTCCGTCAGTCTTTCTCAGCTTTTCCTGCAATTTGATTCCTCTGTGGAGATTTTAGTATTCCAATTCCCAGGTCAAGCCCCCAAACCAATTAAATCAGACTTTTTGGTATTGAGACCCAGAAATTAGTATTTTTTAAAACTCTAGAGGTAATTCTAAAATGCAGCTAAGGCTGAGAACCACTGTTTAAGGTTCACTCAAAATACAAGCAGATTCTGAACTTCCATCTGAAACGAATTGCTTTCCATCTGAAAGCAGAAAATGTCTGAAAACTAATCTGTGGTAGTTCTCAGTCCTGATTTGATTCAGAATCTCTTTAAGAATCTCCTGAAAGTTGTATATCCATTTCCTCAGGAATGAACATACTCACAAAAGATTGCATGTAATTTCAGCATATAACGTCACCTTCTTAGTGACATTGCCTGCTACAACATAGCACCTCTCCACACCCACGTGCATTTCCTATCCTCCTGCCACATTTTATGCTTTCTCTGTAACCTTTATCATGGTTTGCATGAATATCTTCAAGTCCCTCACTATGCCAAAGTTTCTCAAGGTGTGGTTCCAGGACCACCTTTATTTAATCAAGATATGCAGGATGGGATCCGGGAATCTGCATTTGCAGAAGCCCCCTGAGTTTCTCCTGAACACTGAAGCTTGAGAGCCACTGGGCTGGAGCCCAGAATTCTTGAGTCAGTATGTACAGGGGAAAATTTGTTGCTATCTCTTTTAGGCCACGTACTTGTTCCTCCAGACCCTGCCCTTCAGTTGGGAATCCCATCTCCCTCAGCATATCAGTGATCTTGGGTCGATTTTCTGATGTTCCAGAGAGATCCTAGGTATTTTCCAGTTTACCTTAGAAGCTTGTGGGAATGTGGCTGTCTCACTTGTATGATTTGAGGGGCTTGGATTAAGGTCCTCTATCTGATGGGAAAGTTATCCACTTATTTCACCTGGAATTCCATCACTGTCCAGTCATTCTTCTTAAACTCCAGCATCCACCTCTAGTACAATAGGTAACAAAAACCATGAACAACAGGTATATTTGATTCCATCTCTCTGATCCAAGTTTTCCATTGGCTTCTTATCACCTACAGGGGGAAGCATATCCCTATTTTTTGTTACCAAGAGGCTCTTCAATATCTGGCTCACCTCTCCAGCCTCTGTGCCCACTGCCCTCACTACGCACTCCAGTGGGACTTAACTGCATGTTGTTCTTGGAGCATCACATACCCGTTCCTTCCCTGGGTATCCTCTGAGATTGTTCTTATATCTCTTTACACATGTCACTCCACTCCCCAGACTCTCAGATGACTCAGAATGCAAGCCAAGTCCTCTTGTGGCCTCCAAGGCCCTGCAGGATCTGTCCATCACCCTCCTTATCTCTCTGCCCTCATGTTCTGCTACTCCCCTGGGTTAGTTTCCCAGTGTAACAAAGGTCTGCAAACTGGGCGGCTTAAAACAATGGAAATTTATTCTCTCATGGTTTTGAGGGCTAGAAGTCCCAAACCAAGGTGTTGACAGGGCCACCGTCCCTCTGTTACTTGAAGGGAAGGATCCTTCTATGCCTCTTTCTAGCTTCTGATGGTTTTCATGTGTCATTCATTGCTTTGCGGGGGCAGTGCTCTAATCTCTGCCTCTGTCATCACATTGCTTTCTCCCTGCTTGTCCCTGTGTCTTCATATGGCCATCTTTTTATAAGAACAGCAGTCACATTGGAGCAGAGACCACCCTGCTCCTGTAAGACCTCATTGTAACTAATTATGTCTGCAATGACCCTGTTTCCAAGTAAGGTCCCATTCTGAGTTTACTGGAGGTTAGGACTTCGAAACATCATTTTTGGGGGGACATAATTCAATATGCAACACCACCATCTTCTTCATTCTGTTTTAGTCCCACTGGCCTGAAAATGCCAGATTTAGCAAACAGAAATTACAGGATACCTCGTATGTCCCAAATGTTGCCTGGAATTTTTTTTTTTTTTTTGTATAAATATGTCCTGTTTGATATCTGGGACAATCCTATGCTAAAAAAATGTATATGTTGTTTATCTGAAATTCAAATTTAACTGGGCATTCCATATTTTATCTGGCAGCCTGTATTCCTTGTTCCTTGAACACAGCAAGCATGCTCCCACCTCAAGGTATTTGTTCTGGCTATTCCCTCTGCTCTGGGATGCTCATTCTCTCATTGCCTTTCTGAATACCTGTCCCTCATATACATACTTCCTGTCCTCTTTTCTTGCTTTAATTCTTTCCTTTAATCCCTTGTCACTATCTATATGTTTTACCTGCTGATTGTGTTTATTGTTGTTACCCCCAGTAGAATTTAAGACTGATGCTTCTGTTCACTGCCATCTCCCCAGGGCCAAGAACAGTGTCTGGCACATAGTTCAGGAAATGTTTATGGAATGGATGAGGAAATGAATCCTTTCACTTTTGCTCAAGCACTGGAGAGTGGGCGTCTGTGGGCTTTGCTTACCTAGGGTGAACCTTCTGGTAGAAGTGCCCCTCCCTTGCTCTCAGTAGAAGTGGTTTAGAAAAGTCCCGGCCCAAACTCCAGATTCATAGGTATAGCATGATGCAGGCCAACCTGTCAATTCCATCCACTTGGCTGTGGCCATTGGTTCAGGGATGGGAACAGGACCCAAGTTAGACTCATTGGAGCCAGTCCTAGAATTTCTGCTGGAACTACTAAGATAGAGCCCTCTCTTCCTACCGGTGTTTCTGAGAGGAACAGGATGTCAGGTGGAGCTGCTGATAGCCATCTTATCACCATAGAGGAAGAGCAAGGGGTCAGATCCTGGCCAAGTGCCTTTGTGTGATCTTTCAGGCCTGACCATAGGCAATTACAAAGGTGTTATGTCAGCTTGGGTTGTTATAACACAGTACCATAGACTGGGTGGCTTCAACAACATACATTTATTTCTCATGTTTCTACAGGCTTGGAAGTTTAAGATCAAAGTGCTGGTGAATTCTGTTTCTGGTGAAGGCCTGCTTCCTGGCTTACAGACAGCTACCATCTCCCTGTGTGCTCACATGACCTCTTTGTGAGTATGTACACATAGACAGAAAGAGAACTCTGGTTTCTTTTCCTCTTCTTATAAGGACACTAATCTTGTCATGGGGAGCCCCACACCCACCATCTGATTTAACTCTACCTTCCAAAGAAAGGCTCTACTGCCAAAGGCCATCACATTGAGGGTTAGAGCTTCAGCATATGAATGGGGGCCGGACACACAAATGTTACTCCATAACACCTTATCTGGCAGGTCTCCTAGGGTAAGGCTGCCCTTCCTACACCAGATTTGGTGCACAGCCAATGCGTGGTAGGCTATGAAGAGAGTTGCAGTCAAGGACTAGGCCCCTGTGGCCAGCTAGTCTCTTATGCTTGCTTGCATTACTGGTCCAGGCACCTCCATCAAAGGCCTCTCTTGTGGGGAGGAGGTTACAATTAGGCTGAAGCCTTGTTGTGGGAAGGGGAAACTTGAAGACACTTTTTTCCACTCTGAACTTGGTACTCGGGACTTTCCTACTAGGTATCCCTGTTCCCCTTGGCCCCAGATCCATAGAAAAGCAGGAACCTATTGTTTGGGGCTCTCTAAGCAGTGAGCCAATTCCTCCCAGGTGTACTGATGCAGCTGGCCTTCCCCAGGTACTGTTACATGGGGAAAAATGGAACACTGGGGAGCCAGCTCTTTAGCTTCTTCCTTACACTATGGCAGTAAGTAAATAAAGCCTTGATTGTTCCTTTCATTTTGACTTGTCTTAATTGACTGCTTTGCCACCTGGCAGATCAACTCAGCCCTTGGCAGTCTGCTTGAGAATGGAACCAACACAGAGGAAACACAGCTGAGAGACAAAGAGGGGTAACTGGGCCTCTATCACATCACCTCAGTGCCCCTAAATCTAGTTGTACTGGAAGCCATTGTGACTCTTAGACCTTTTAGTTTTTGAGCATAAGGCAATTAGATGTGTTTTTGTGTCAGTGAATCCTGAGTCAAGTACATCCCCTCAGTGCCCCATCCCCAGTAGAACTCAGGAACTCCTGTTCTCTGTGTACTTGCCTTCACCATGGTCCAGATCAGCCTGTCCTATTCTGCTTCATGTGCTTGCCTCTTCAAGAGATACCTTCTCTTAGAAGCTAGGGGCATGGCTTCTCTTTTTCTGTCTTTTTTTAAATCCCCATAGAATCAGACAAAAAAACTGTAAGAATGAGGACTTATGAAGAATGAAACTCCAGTGGGCTATTTATAATCAATTAGGTGATTATAAATAGGATGAAAACTCTTCTTAATATTGAAAAAATTTACATTAAAAACTTTTTTTTAAATCCACTTGGGAAATCAAATCGGTGTCAGGGGATAAAATCTGTATTAGTCATTTTTGCTGCATAATAAGTTATCCAAAATCTCATAGGCTTAGAACAACCAACATTTATCATCTCAGTTTCTCAGAGCCTAGAGTCAGATACAGCTTAGCTGGGTCCCCTGTTTCTGGATTTCTGACAAGGCTATGATTATTGTATCACTGAAGCTGCAGTCATTTCAAGGCTCAACGGGGAAAGGATCCACCTGTAAGCTCACTTATGTGGTTGTTTGCAAACCTCAGGTCCTCAGCGTCTTTTGGCTAGAGACATCAGTACCTTGCCACACGGGCCTCTCCATAGGGCTGCTCACAACATGGCACTTGGCTTCCTTCAGAGTAATGAAAGAAGAAAAGAGAGAGAGATCCAAGATGGTGGTCACAGTCTTTTTATGATCTAATCTCAGAAACAATATCACAACATTATCCCCATATTCTATTTGTCAGAAATTAGTCACTAGGTCCACCCCACACTCAAGGAGAGATTATTATATAAGGGCCTGAATACCAGGAGGCAGGGATCATTGGGAGTTATCATAGAGGTTGCCTACCCCAAGATTCACATTCCTTCCACATGCAAAATACCTACCATATCCTACCAAGGTCCCTAAAATCTCATATTATCACATCACTTCAAAGTCCAAAACAGCATCTAAATTAAGTTCTGGTGTGGATGAGACCCAACTGTGGTGTCTTAAATACAGATCTTCTTTATCTGCAGACCAGTGGAACTAATGAAGTAAGTTATCTGGCCCCCATCTATAGTTGCTGGGCTGGAAGACATTCCTGTCCAACATGGTGGAAAATTGGAGACATAAGAGTTCATTGGTCATGGAAATTCTGAAAGCCAGCCACACAAGTGCTGGACATTTCTTAATTAGATCCCAAGGCCTAGGATTAATTCTCCATGGCTCTTGGCTTCACTCTCTAGGCAATTGACTCTGCCCTCGCAGTCATCTTTTCTTTTTTATGGAAGGTAGCACATTTTTTTTTGTAGCTGAGCAGCAATCTCAGCCTGCTTCTTGCCAGTAGAACTCTGGAGGTTGAAAACGTCTCCTCATTCTGTACTGTCTCTTTCTCCTGCAGTCCAAGTTGGCAATGTTTCTAAAAATATAAGGCTTTAAAGACACTTGGAGGTCTCTTGTGAATCTCTTTGGGGTTCACTCCATTAGGCAAAAGCCATACGTACAAATTTCTTTGACATAAGCCCCATCTGTTTTTGATGAGATGGCTGAGGTCCAACACCCTTAACTTTCTAGAGACCCTATAGTTTGATTGAGAGGATTTGTGAGGCAAACCCTTAATCCCTTGAGATATTATAAGAAATATGTGTTTGGTCTCTATCCCTAGCTCCTGGGCAGGACTCCTTAGGATATTATCTTTATAATGTCCTAAGGGATAATAGCAGTAGGAACATATTTTGTTATAATATTTGGTTTTTGTTCCTAGCTTCTGAAACAGCTCCAGACTGATAAAGCTGAAAGGAGCACCTTATGTTAATGAGGTGAATTTTGGAAAGTCCCTAAGGATAAGTGGCTGGTTGCCAGGGGAAACAACCACATGATTAGAGAGTTAGAACTTTCAGCCCCACCTCCTGAATTCCAGGGGCCACTAAAGGCCAATGGTTTAATCAATCGTGCCTATGCAATGAAGCCTCCATAAAAATCCTGACCAAAGGGGTTCAGACAGCTTCTGGGTTGGTGAACACATGGTGGTGCTGGGAGGTGGTGCCCTTGGAGAGGACATGGAAACTCTTGTCCCTTCCCACATTCCTTATCCCATGTGTCTCTTCTAGTTGGCTGTTTCTGAGTTGTATTCTTTATAATAAAAGGGCAATACTAAGTAAAGTGCTTAATTGAGGTCTGTGAACCATTCTGGTGAATTATTGAGCCTGAGAAAGAGGTTGTGGGAACCCCCCCATTTACAATTGGTTGGTCAGAAGTATAGGTGACAGCCAGGACTTGAGATTGGTGTCTGAAGTGGGAGGGGGAAGTTTTGTGGGACTGAGCCCTTGACGTGTGGGGTCTGCACTAATTCCAGGCTGTTAGTGTCAGAATCTGGTTAAATTGTAGGACACCCAGTTGGTGTCCTATGAGAACTGGAGAGTTGCTTGGTGTGGAAAACCCACACATCTGGTGTCAGCAGTGTTATAAGTAGATGGAAACAGGACTATTTCTTCTTCTTTAAGGGGGCCTTCGTAGACTGTGAGGCACTATCTTTGATCTTTCTGAGGTCTTAAAAAGTTTTACTTTTATATATGCTCAGTTTCATCTTTAGACACTGTTTTCCTGGTAGTGTCTTTGGATTTGACATTTGCTTGGATGCTGTCTGGAGAGGCTGAAAATTTTCAAAACCCTTTTTTTTTTTTTGATGAGTGGTGGGAACTATAACAGTTTATTTCTTTCCTCCTTCATTTGGCTATAAGTAGCAAAAAGACATCAAGTGGTACCTCCATCACTTTGGAAACACCGCTTAACTTGATGACCCAGTTCATTAGGAATATTTCTACTTTCAATGTAACTGCAGGTAAGTGTTGCTAAACTTCCTGCTATTACATTATGGTCTATCTTCCTGTAGTTTACAACAGTATCTCATTTCCTCCTGAGACCTCACCAGCAGTATCTCCAATACCGAGATTTCTACTAACAGTCTATTCAAGAAATTTAGGTTTTCTTTAAAAATTTTTTTTTTCAACGTTTTTTATTTATTTTTGGGACAGAGAGAGACAGAACATGAACGGGGGAGGGGCAGAGAGAGAGGGAGACACAGAATCGGAAACAGGCTCCAGGCTCCGAGCCATCAGCCCAGAGCCTGACGCGGGGCTCAAACTCACAGACCGCGAGATCGTGACCTGGCTGAAGTTGGACGCCCAGCCGACTGCGCCACCCAGGCGCCCCAAGAAATTTAGGTTTTCTTTAACATGCTCCCCAAATTCCTTTAGCCTCTGTGCACTGCTGGGTTCCAAAGCCTCTCTCACACATATTTGTTCCAAGAACCAAAAATCTGTATTAATCCCTTTTCTCATCTTACCTTCACAGTCAACTATTCTCACATATATGAAGCATCATTTTGTTTGCAAAGATTTCTCACAAAATTATACTCTTGTTGCATGAGCATACATTTTTACTCTCTTAAATGGTATTGTTTTAGATATCTCATTCTGTTTCTCATTCTTTTCAATCATCACCATGCTTTCAAGCTCCATCCATGATGCGATGTGGACATCTCGTCAGTGGCTTCCAACTGTGGGTAATACACGATGGGTTACTCCTCCCCCGCCCCATGTTTTATATGTCCAGTGCCCCAGGGATGAGCATCCAGATTATCTCCACTTGCATGCCATCATCACAAATAATGTGGTCATGAGCATCCTAATCCAGAGACTCTTATGAATCTGTGTGAGGATTTCTTTGTGATATACGCATACCCAGAAGTGAAATTAATGACACTTAGGATATAGGTAGGCTTACTTTGACTAGGAAGTGCCATATTACCCACAATCTTCATGCACTAGTCTTCATTCCCATCAGCTATGCATCAAGGAACTCATTATGCCACATCTAGGCTGACACTCAGTATCATCATCCAGTTTAAAAATTTTTTTCAGTCTATTTGGTATGAAATCGTATCTCATTTTGATTGGCATTTTCCCTGACAATTGATGAGTTTGAGCATCTCTTCAGATACTTTGGGCTTTCATCTTCCACACACTGTCTGCTCATATCCTTGTTTGTATCCTTGATCTTTAAGATCAGAGAGCAGGTATGATTTCTTCTGCATTCTCCGTTGTTCCCAGCAGCACTGGTGGGTATTGATTGATGATTGATGAGAAGGTCAGTGTGGCTGTGTAATTTGAGCTTCTGGATTTTCGAGGCCTACTTTTCCTCCACAGAGCCTGAGGTGTTTGCCTGTATTCATTCAGAACACATTCATCAAATGGCTACCCCATGCCAAGTCTTCCTGTGCAACTCTCCCTCCCGGCAAAGCCCAAATGACCTGTCAGTCACTCTATCAATTGAACAGAAGAATGAAACTTGTCACACTAGTCATCTGGCATCGGACAGATTCTAGTAACATTTTAGGGGTCCTTTTATAGGCTCAAATACTCTATGATCATCTGATTCTAACTTACTGACTAGTTGATTTTTTTCTTTTATTGTTATTTTTTTGTAAGATTTTTTTTTAAAAGTTTATTTGTTTTTGAGAGAGAGAGAGAGAGCATGAGCTGGAAAGGGACAGAGAGAGATGGGAACATAGGATCCAAAGTGAGCTCCAACAGCAAGCCTGATGTGTGGCTTGAACTCAGGAACCATGAGATCATGACCTGAGCTGAAGTCAGAGGCTCAACTGACTGAGCCACCCAAGTGCACCTCTTTTATTGTTATTTATTTATTTATTTATTTATTTATTTATTTATTTATCTTTCATATGGAACTTCTTTTTTTTTTAATTTTTATTTAATTTATTTTTTAAATTTACATCCGAGTTACTTAGCATATAGTGCAACAATGATTTCAGGAGTAGATTCCTTAATGTTCCTTACCCATTTAGCCCATCCCTTCTCCCACAACTCCTCCAGCAACCCTCTGTTTGTTCTCCATATTTAAGAGTCTCTTATGTTTTTGTCCCCCTCCCTGTTTTTATATTATTTTTTCTTCCCTTCCCTTATGTTCATCTGTTTTGTATCTTAAGGTCCTTATATGGGTGAAGTCATACGATATTTGTCTTTCTCTGACTGACTGATTTTGCTTAGCATAATATCCTCTAGTTCCATCCATGTCATTGCAAGGGGCAAGATTTCATTCTTTTTGATTGCTGAGTAATACTCCATTGTATACATATATGCCACATCTTCTTTATACATTCATCATCGATGGACACTTGGGCTCATTCCATACTTTGGCTATTGTCGATAGTGCTGCTATAAACATTGGAGTGCATGTGTCCCTTTGAAACAGCACACCTCTATCCCTTGGATAAATACCTAGTAGTGCAATTGCTGGGTCATAGGGTAGTTCTATTTTTAATTTTTTGAGGAACCTCCATACTGGTTTCCAGAGTGGCTGCACCAGTTTGCATTCCCACCAGCAGTGCAAAAGAGATCCTCTTTCTCCGCATCCTCGCCAACATCTGTTGTTGCCCAAGTTGTTAATGTTAGCCATTCTGCCAGGTGTGAGGTGGTATCTCATTGTGGTTTTGATTTGTATCTCCCTGATGATGAGTGATGTTGAGCTTTTTTTCATGTGTCGGTTGGCCATCTGGATGTCTTCTTTGGAGAAGTGTCTATTCATGTCTTTTGCCCATTTCTTCACTGGATATTGTTTTTTGGAGGTTGAGTTTGATAAGTTGTTTAAAGATTTTGGATACTAACCTTTTATCTGATACGTCGTTTGCAAATGTCTTCTCCCATTCCATCGGTTGCCTTTTAGTTTTGCTGATTGTTTCCTTCACTGTGCAGAAGATTTTTATTTTGATGAGGTCCCAATAGTTCATTTTTGCTTTTATTTCTCTTGCCTCTGGAGATGTGTTGAGTAAGAAGTTGCTATGGCCAAGGTCAAAGAGGTTTTGGCCTGCTTTCTCCTTGAGGATTTTGATGGCTTCCTGTCTTACATTTAGGTCTTTCATCCATTTTGAGTTTATTTTTGTGTATGGTGTAAGAAAGTGGTCCAGATTCATTCTTCTGCATGTCACTGTCCAGTTTTCCTAGCACCACTTGGTGAAGAGACTGTGTTTATTCCATTGGATATTCTTTCCTGCTTTGTCAAAGATTAGTTGGTCATACGTTTGTGGGTCCATTTCTGGGTTCTCTATTCTGTTCTATTGATCTGAGTGTCTGTTCTTGTGCCAGTACCATACTGTCTTGATGATTACAGCTTTGTAGTATACCTTGAAGTCCAGGATTGTGATGCCTCCAGCTTTGGTTTTCTTTTTCAAGATCACTTTGGCTATTCAGGGTCTTTTCTGGTTCCATACAAATTTTAGGATTGTTTGTTCTAGCTCTGTGAAGAATGCTGGTGTTATTTTGATAGGGATTGCATTGAATATGTAGACTGCTTTGGGTAATATCAACATTTTAACAATATTTGTTCTTCCTCTCCAGGAGTGCGGAATATTTTTCCATTTTTTTGTGTGTTTTATTGTTATTTTTAACTGCCATGTGCCTAAAGCAAGGCAAGATCCAAGGAATCTTGGCTATATGTTTGCAAATCAACAGCCTTTTGTTAAGGGTCTCTGCTTGTGAGGCACAATCCCACCTCTTTTGAAATATGACTGCTGAAAACTGTCACGGACTTCATAGTCAAAAAGTAAACTCTCCTTACTGTACTTGCTACAAAGTTCACAAGCCTCAGTGTGACAACATTTATCTGCTTTTCCAGAGAGAATAAGTGTTCTGAGCCTAACCTAACTACTCTCACACCACCCACTCCAGGTAGGCTTAGGATCCCAAATCTGTAAGTTACCTCTACCTCATATTGTAATTGTCTGTTTATTTGTTCTTCTTCCTCTAGATCTGGGACACATTGAGGACACAGACTGTGTCTTATTCATTTGTTTAGTTTACTGTAATTACCAAGGCATTTGTCACAGAGCAAGTGTTCAATAAACATTTATTGATTGAACAAATGGACACATGAAAAACTGTTTATTGAGCACCTACATGCCACACACTGTGTAAGGTTCTGGGAATTCATTGATGAGTAACACACAGTTTAATTATAAAATAGTGTGGAAAAGGTACAGAGGAGGGGTGCCACATCTTATGGGGAGGTGAACTTCAAACAAATAAGGAATGCCATTTGTAACACTCATCTTCATCTCCAAAAGAGTTCTTCTGCCTTAAATTCTGGATATGGCTTGTACTGGACTTGGAGGAAATATGCTTTCTCTGTGTGCAGATGTGTGAGAGGTGTGGATGTGGATGCTGCCTGTCCAAGTGTGCCTGCTCCATCCTAGCCTGAAGTTAGTACAGGGAGGCCAAAGGCTATTTTCCCACCTTCCAAAGGGGCTTGATCAAATGGCTGGGCTATCTATAGAGCCGTCTGGGGCTGGAGTGTGGACAAACAAGTGAGCATCACAACATTGGACCCTTAATTCCTTTGGTATGTGATCCAACAATTGGGAAAACCTGAGTTGGCCTAGGAGTGAGCTTGCCCAGCTCCATCTCAAATCCATGTCAATTTTCAACACTTTAGTCAAGTGAAAGGGACTTGGGTCAAGGTCTGTCTAAAAGATTGGGCTTTGAGGGAAAGTTAGATAAGTAAGTTTGCTGAAAGGTCTAGTTATATACCTCTTGGAAAACATGCTAGCCAGACCTCTGCAGGGACCTCATCCCACTTCACATCAGCTCAGCGAGAGGATTTAAAAAAAAAATTTTTTTTTAATGTTTATTTGAGACAGAGAGAGACAGAGCATGAATGGGGGAGGGTCAGAGAGAGGGAGACACAGAATCCAAAGCAGGCTCCAGGCTCTGAGCTGTCAGCACAGAGCCCGACGCGGGGCTCGAACTCACAGACCGTGAGATCATGACCTGAGCCAAAGTCGGATGCTCAACCAACTGAGCCACCCAGGCACCCCTCAGCGAGAGGATTTTTAACAGTGACTCCTAAAATGGACAATAGATGTAGGGCAGAGTCGGAAAGCATGCTACATTTGGCATTATGTATTCCACAGAAAAACAAAAACTAATTTCTTTGTTCTCACTTTATTTTTTAAAAAAAATTTTTTTTCAACGTTTTTTATTTATTTTTGGGACAGAGAGAGACAGAGCATGAACGGGGGAGGGGCAGAGAGAGAGGGAGACGCAGAATCGGAAACAGGCTCCAGGCTCCGAGCCATCAGCCCAGAGCCTGACACGGGGCTCGAACTCACGGACCGCGAGATCGTGACCTGGCTGAAGTCGGACGCTTAACCGACTGCGCCACCCAGGCGCCCCCTCTTTGTTCTCACTTTAAAAGATACTTCTTATATAAAAGGTTTCTTTGCAAAGAATCACTTAATAGTTGGTAGTTGATCAAGCAAAACAAATTTGGGCTCTCTTGAGCAAATCCCTAAAGAGATTTCCTTCATTTTCATATCTGTGGATTTTGGAGAGTGGAATCTAATGTGAAATGATCTTTGATAAATTTTTTTCATTGATATTCTACAGGGCAGAGTTCTTTTATCTTTATTTGCTCCATAATCTTGAGGCACTTGCTCAATAACCACAGTGTGGGCTTCAGTTAAATATGCAATTCCTGCCTCTGCCATTCTTTTTTTAAAAATTGAACTAGTTTGCTTGTGTGCAGTTAATTCTACTTTTTATGTACTTAACCACTGATAACTAGGATCTAGTGCGCATGAGTTTCCCTTTTTTGTTTGTTTGCTTGGGTTCTGTGAGCTTTTCCATCATAAACCAAAATAGCCAATAGCAGATGAATTGATGAATGCTACCACTAACAATAACTGGGCAATGTGAGGACAACCAGTAGAGCAGGGGTTGGCAAATATCTTCTGTAAAGGGTCAGACAGTAAATATTTTAGGCTTTGTGAGTCATTATAGTCTCTGTCATTACTATTTACATCTGCCTTTGTAGTGCCAACTCAGCTGTAGACATATGTAAATGAATGAGCACTGCCATATTTCAATAAAATTTTATTTACAAAAACAGGCACTAGGCCAGATTTAGCCTGTGGCTATACTTTGTTGATCCCTAATCCAGAGCAAGTGATAGAGACAAATAACTTTAGCTATGAAAAATATCATAAGGGCCCACCCTTCGAAACTCTAATTTTGCACTGTATCTTAGCATACAGCATCTGCGACTCCAGTTTTGTTTCTTGAACTTTAGGTTTATCGGGGGAGTGAGGGATTAGAACGACAGTGTTTACAGAGGTGTTTAGTGATGAGAAGCTCTAAGAGGTGCCCTTCCCTCTCCTCTCTCATTTTTAAGGTGAAGCCTCTTCTCTTAGTTGGGCCATGGTAATGGGCTGAAATAGAGAAGGGTCTGGGATGGAAACCAGCCACTTTGTAGAGGATCTGTGTCTCTCAGGGGAGCTGGGGTTTGGTACTTAGGGAGAAAGAAGGGACATACTTCTAGGAGTCTACTCTAGCAGCCCAGAGATGAACAAGAAAAGAGACCAAATTCCCCAAGTCTCTTCGGTGCAAGGTTTGTTGGGGTTTTGGAGAGGTCAATTCCAGAGCACAGCTTCCAGGCACAGAGTCCCAGATTTTGACTGGCAATTTGTATTTCACCGGTAAAGAAGATCCTGTGGCAGTTCTGGTGTGCTCTTTGCAGCTGTTGACAGATGTGAACAATCCATTGCCATGTGGACTCCTTATAATATTTCAGTGTTTGCTGAGGCAATGATTCCACTGTCTGCATGTGATTTCAGAGGGTAGCAAAAGACCTAGAAAGAGGTGAGAAACTAAAGCTCAGGTGTCTTACTTGGAAGGGGGCTAATAAGTACGTTAGTGCCTGGAGTGGATGTTGCAGCTGAGACCAAATTCTAAGGTTGATTCTGCCTGGAGTAGATCTGTAATCTTGTTTTTTTGCTCCATCATTTTTTTTTTTTTTTTCCAGGTCTGAGCAAACACAAGCCATCCTTGAGTTCCTGGTTCTGGTAGGTTCCCAAGCAAGCAGCATCTGTTGGATGGAGGAGCAGTTCATGCTTGGATGTTTTTAGAGGGCTGACCCAGCACCGGTGTCAGGGCCATCAGTTAGACAGTGGGAGAGGGGAGCAATGAAGTTGGTAATTACACACCACAGCACCGTTGACCTCCAAGAGCAGGTGGCGAGAGCAAGTGAAATTCCAGGCTCTGTCACTCAAGATTCATTTTCGCTCTTGTGTTTAGGCCTGAGGGGATGCTCACTGATCTGGAAGAGATTGTCTACACTGTTTTTTTTTTTTGTTTTGTTTTTTGTTTTATTTTTTTTTATTTTTTAATATATGAAATTTACTGTCAAATTGGTTTCCATACAACACCCAGTGCTCATCCCAAAAGGTGCCCTCCTCAATACCCATCACCCACCCTGCCCTCCCTCCCACCCTACACTGTTTTGTTAATAATAAGGACAATAAGAAAATGATGTATTTAATACAGAAGGATATTTTTCCTTTCCTTAGTTATTTCAAAGTTGCTATTATATTTTTAAAACCGCTGTCTCTTTATTGCTCTCTGTCTCTTATGTACATATATATACATATATATATATATATATATGTATGTATATGTATATATATGCAACATTGGGAAGATCAGGATCTGTAGCTGTAGTAAGAGTTCAATATTTACTGCTTCTCTTTTTATTATTCATTATTATTTTAAGTTTATTTATTTATTTTGAGAGAGTGTGAGCAAGGGAGGGGCAGAGAGAGAGAGAGAGAGAGAAAGAGAGAGAAAGAGAATCCCAAGCAGGCTCCACACTGTCAGCACAGAGCCTGACATGGGGCTTGAACTCAAGACCATGAGATCATGACCTGAGCTGAAACCAAGAGTCAGACGCTGAACCAACTGAGCCACTCAGGCGCCCCCAATATTCACTGCCTCTATAGAACTGGTCCTTTGGTAAGGCCTTTGCAGCCCTGATATTTCCATTTCTTCACAATTGCCTCCTTTTACAGAGCCACCATTATTCATGTGTCAGAGGTCTAGAGAGGAGGGCTGACAAAGTGACACCCAAGCCCGGGCAACAGATTGGGTGAATATCCTTCAGGCTACCCAGTTGTGCTTGCAGTTTTCAACTTCTCTCTGAGCTGTGGTTCCCAGTTCTGTTCCCCCTTGGTCTCCAGCATCTCTCCCTACCAGTGATGCAGCTTCGCTTCTGGCCTTCAGTGGGGTGCGGAGCTGAGTGAACTGTCTTGGATGACTTCCTCAGTCCTCAGCAGCCCACAGTCGAGGGGGGTGTGGACAGCGGGACATAACAGCTTCGGTTTCCCTAGCTCTTGAGCCTCTTAAGATAACAGACCCCAGTGTGCAATTGATGTTCGGGACAGATAGAGGTCTTGGCAGAAGCTGAGATCACTTTCCAATTTCACTGAGATTATGAAAACAACGTTTTTGAACTTGGAATCCTAGCACTCCTGACCCTGAGCATTTTCTTTTTCTTTTGTCACAGACTTCTTTGAAGACCAAGACACCGGTTTCCTTCAACTTGAGAGACAATGTTTCAGGTGATAAGAAAAGACAAACTATCAGAAACCCCAGAGGTGCCAATTACCCACTTTTTTCATGCTAACAACTTGCATTTCTACTCATTGGTTTATACAAGAGTAACCATCTCTTTCTCTTAACATGCTGGAGGTGGGGTGGGGGGTGGTGGTTGTTCCAAAGTAGCCAGATCAGACTTTTTAATGAGCAAGAGTTGGAGGGGGGAAAAAAAAAGGTAAATTGACTTTTTACAGGAAACACAGCATTCCTCAAAAACGATTAAACATTCTGTCATCCAGAATATCCCTATCCTGTTGACCTTATTTACAGATTTCATGAAAAATACATCATCATAACATTGATATATGGACCCTGTAGCATCCAATTTCTTGGAGGCATCTGTACCTGATAAGGATGCTGGTCATGCACTCATGAACGTGGGGGCAATATAAATGAGATGATGCCCCATGGAATATAATACACATAGATGCTTTTCTAAAATACGCTCATATCTGTTGGAAATAAGGCAATTTGGCTCTCCACCTTGGCTCTGAATGAAATAATGTTCTGGGTTGGGGAGGCAGGTAATAAAAGCCACAATTGTGAAGTGTTACTGGCAGTCCTTTAATTGTTACTGCAAGCTGGATATACATTTGTCTTCATTGTCAAAGTGCTGGTGTTGTTTACAAGTTAAAGACAAGGAAGCCAGGAAAGCTTATTCAGGTCTCTTGGCTGGGAAAACACCGTTTCCTCATCACGAATCCCAAATTACATTTTGAGCTGGAATTAGGCAACACATCGCTTTAAATTTGGTCAGATTTTCCTTGGTGCTTTCCTCATACCTGCCTCTGGAGTTTGGAGGACCTGGAAATAGTTGTGATTAGAGGGTGATGTGAAAACAAACAGAGCCATTTCTGCCCCCACCAGGTTTCAGCTGACTGGATACTGAGAACAGCCTTGGCGTCTAGCCTTTGCCTATTTGCAACACCTTTACCAACTTTCCTCATCCCTCAGGGGAAACAAAAGGTGGATGCAGTAATTTTGGAGGTGGAGTGAGGGTTGTTAAACTCCTTCACTGCAGACAGTGATGCAGGTAGAAAAGCTTTATTCTGCATCCAGGTCTCCATCTATTTACAATCAATCTTGATTATCAGGACAAAGCTCAAAACCAGCAGGCACCTGACTCTCAGAGCATCTCTCACACCTACTGGATGAAGAACAAGAAGGAACTTGTAATCCTTCCTTGTACTTTGGAGAAAAAGCAGCCCAACCCTCTCAATCGGAGGTATTTATGGGAGGGGGTTTGGCATAGCTGGAAGGGAAATGCACACACACACACACACACACACACACTTCAAAAACAAATCTAAAATGCAAGGGACTTCAGCGATGGGAACAGGGACTGAAATCCCAGCTCAGAGCTTGCAAATCCTCAGTAAGCAAAAAGCAACCCTCTGTGTGCCCCATCCTCATTTATGACCGGTCAACAAAGCAACTGCAGGTGATCTCAACTGCTGATGCTGCTGAGGAGGCCTCTCAGATGGCCGGGCTCCTGCAAACTTATTCACTGCCTCATTAAAGCAATTTCGAAATCAATTCCGGATTTGACAAGCCGTCAGTACATTGTTGCTTCTCGGTGATGGGAGTGACATGTTAACAGCAATTAGACTTTTGCACACGCACGTTGAAGCCTGTTCAGCATATTCTTTATTAGAAGAGCCTAAAAAGCGTTATTATAATCATCTAACCTGGGGTCATGGACACATGCTCTATGATCTCTGCCTCTGTCAGCAGTCCCCTTGGTGAAATTTTGCCTATTGTCCGTAGAGATTAAAAGGAAGTGCTTACCCCAGATGCGATATTGGAAAATCAAAGGTCAGAGCAAAGCTTGTGGTAACCTCCATGTTTTTTAATACAAGTTATAGGAGCAATCAGATTAGCATGAACAGATACTGCTCCTTCTAACAGATGGAGCAGGATTCTTATGCAAACGAGGGAGGACAGGCTTCAGTCGTTTGGTGGCCACATGAGTGGCGATGTTGTTATCTCGACTGTGGTTGGCCAGCACTTGGATAGTGAAGATGGGAAAGCCTTCACTCCAATTCAGCAGAGGCTTATCAGTCCTTTATGTCATGGAAAACTACTCTCTTCTGTAATAAAATCATCCTGTCCTGTTTGGAATGGCGCTCTTTGTAGACAGTTCTCTTGGTCAGCTGAAGTTATCAGCGGGAGCTGTGTTCCTCTGCTTTGGGAGCCCAATGGAACCTACTGAAAACAAACATTGTAACCTGATTTTCCCAAGACTCTACCAGCCAAATGAGATCCAGATAAGTCTCAAATCTCATCGGACCCTATTTATTTCTGGGGAGTCTCAAGACAGAGTCTGTCACATGCCCACAAACAATTCTCTCCTGGTCTTCTCTTCTGATTTCTGCTTGGATGGCTACCATTTGAGAGTAGTTTTATGCCCAGTATTCAGTGTGAATAACATCCCCTCAGGTAAGTACTTGTATTATAACCACTTTGAAGATGAGAAAACAGGAGAGTAGCAAGGTTCAGCCAGTGGCTCAGTGTCTCATGGGTACAACACCGGATGCAAGCTCAGGCAGTCTGGCTTCCAGTCTCCCACGGTGAGTCATTACTCTACTGGCCTCTTGAGCCAAAGCTGGTGCCCACCCAAGGGGACCACCTCCCCAAACTCCCAATGTTGCAAAATAGTCACTGTTCCAAGTAAATATTTATTGACTGACTGATTTACTGAAAATGAATGAATTCTGATTGACTTCATGATGGCCAAATTCATGCAGTTATATGATATTTCAAATTCCCAGGCTTCCCAAGCACACCCAGTTTGCTTACAACTGACCTATTTAAAATTGCAAACAACTCTCAACTCTTGTAGTCCTTATCCCCTTTCCCCACTTTAAGTGGTGATGCTCATTACCACTGACATATGGTGTATTTTGTTTGCCTATCTCTCCCACTACAATATAAAGGCAAGAATTTTTCAATGTTTTGTTCACTGCTGTTTCAGTGCTAGAACAGTGCCAGCAACAAACTAGGGTCTTGATAATTGTTGAGTAAATGAAAGGGTTATGTATTTCAGGTATAAATAGGGTGGGGAATGTGTCCTATCTTTGGTTGAGAAATATATTCAGAAATATATTCACAGACCCATTGATGAGAAATACAGCACAAAAAGCTGGGAGGAATTTAGCACTCTTCTTACCACCGTTGTCACTTTTAGAGAGTTATTTGCTTTTGGTAACACCAAGCCTTTGGTAACACTAAGTAGACATAGAACTAAAGGTCCTTAAAAGTCCTTGTCTGGAAGACTTCCCACCCCACATTCTACCCACTTAGTGTGACCAGATCTAGAGATTTCCTTTTCCACATCGCTTATTATTAAAGATCTTCCCAGAAAGTACCCCCCTGATCTGATGTTGCCCCCTGCCCTTTTGGGTTGCTTCCTGGTTGGCTGACTGCAGGGGCTTTAGAGGGTCCCTGTTGTTTTGTTGGATCAGGGGGTTGCTTAGCTTTTGAAGCAGGCCTACTCATTGCTCATTTCCCCCAGGCACTTGTTTTTAAAGCCAAAGCTTCAAAGGCAAGCAACATTTGAAATTCCTCAGCTATTCATCCAGTTGGTAAAACTAGATGCACACCCTTAAGAAGCCATTTGTTACTTTCATCAGGTTCAGCAGATAATCAGGAAGCCACCATTTGGAGGATGAGCTGACAGTTTATCATTAGAATCAGTAGGTCTGCAGAGGGTGTGCTTGGGGTTAATACTTTAATGTTAAGCTTTCCAAAGAGAGGTTTTAGGAAAATTGAGTGTGGAAATTTGCACATGTGTGTGCATATTTGATGATGGTGATGTTGATGATGATGGTGGTGGTGGTGATGGTGATGATTTTGGATGGTGGGTAGGCAAAAGGCTGAGAAGAAATCATAGCATTTCCATCAAGAAGTTTTCAAAGTGGGGCGCCTGGGTGGCTCGGTCGGTTAAGTGTCCGACTTCAGCTCAGGTCATGATCTCGCGGTCCGTGAGTTCGAGCCCCGCGTCGGGCTCTGTGCTGACAGCTCAGAGCCTGGAGCCTGTTTCAGATTCTGTGTCTCCCTCTCTCTGACCCTCCCCCATTCATGCTCGCTCTCTCTTGGTCTCAAAAATAAATAAACGTTAAAAAAAAAAAATTAAAAAAAAAAAAAAAAAAAAAAAAAGAAGTTTTCAAAGTGTGGTCCAGGCATCTCTGGGGGTCCAGAAAACTTTTTAACCTTTTTAGGGGTTCTGTAAAGTCAAAACTATTTTCATAATAACACTAAGATGTTATTTGCCCTTTTCACTGTCATTCCCTCATCAGTGTACTGAGAAGGTTCCAGAAGCTACCTGTCGTGTGATATGGCAATAGAATGAATGCAAACGCTAGTATCAGAAACTAGCTGTCCCCTATTAAGCCAAACACTAAAGAGATTTGCAAAAAACCATAAAATAATGGTTTAGTTATAAAAATATAGCTACCTTCCACAAGGTAGCTCTTCCCCTTTAGTTATAAAAATATAACTTCTCCCTTTAGTTATAAAAATATAGCTACCTTCCATAAATTATATTTTTATGTTAACATGTAATAGGCTTATTATTTTTAAATGATTTAATAAATTTAAACAAATCCTCAGTTTTAATTTTTAACACAGTAAAGACTGGAATGAATATATATATACATATATATATATATACACACATATATACATACACATATATATGTGTGTGTATGTATATATATATATGTAATATATTGTATATATATATATATATTCCACTATATAAAAACACTTTCAGATCCTCAAAATTTTTAAAAGAGTAAAGAGGTTGAGACCAAAAAGTTTGAGAACCACAGTAATAGGGCAGTCAAAACTTGGTCTGAATAAAGCCGCAGAGAATTATACATTTCAGAACAAGAAGGATCCTTGAAGGATGATCTGGTCCAGTCCCCTTGCTTGCTCAGGCAGGCTAGTATTACTCTTTTTTACATATGGGATTACTGAGACCCAGAAGGTTCACAGGCTTCTCACAAACTCCACAGCTGTTGAGTGCAGAATTAGGGAAAAGAATGAGGCTGTGGCAAGACTGGGACACAGGTTTTATTCCTTTTTCTGCAGACAACTCTACCCACTACCCCACTCTGCCAGAAACATGAATGGTCCTTATTAAGAAAACATAAACAACAAACATACCAATTTATCTTCTTCTTTTCTCTTTTTCTTTGGCTGTTAAATTTATCTTTGGTAATTTTTCTGGTGGTGGATCTGAATGTGCTAAATAGAACCATTTATTTGTTTAGCTTATTGGGTTTAAAGGCCGTGGTTCTGAAGTTGGTGATGTTGGCCATGCTGGCTGCAGTCCTCACAGGGGTCAGCTTGTGAGGGATCCATCTCCATGCTCACGAGGCTGTTGGCAAGCCTCAGGTTCTGGCTGGCCGTTCACTAGAGACTTTAGTCCCTTGCCACATGGATCACTCCACAGGGCAGCTCACAACATGGCAGCTGGTTTCCCTCAGAGTGAGAGTGAGAGGGGCTACCCAAGATGGAACCCATAGTCTTCTTGTCTCCCAATCTCGGGAATGACACCTCAGCACTTTTGCTATATTCTTATTTTTAGACGTGAGTCACTAGGTCCAGTCCACATTCAAGGGGAGGGGATTATGCATAGGTATGAATACCAGGAGGCAAGGGTCATTGGGAGCCATCTTAAAGGTTGACTACTACAACCTCTAACCTAACATTTGATCCTCTCACTCATCCAGTGACCTCATCACACAGTGCCTCTTAAGTGTAAATAACCTGTGCTCACTATCTATGGGAAGTCTGATACAAAGGTTAAAAACATGAACTCTGTAGCCTATCTTCCTGGATTTGACCTCATCTCTACTGTTTTGATAGCTGCTGACCTCAGGCAAGTAACGCTGTGTCTCAGTTTCCCACCCATAAGATAGGGCTGATAACGTTGCTCCGTCATGGGACCTGGTGTGAAAATTGAGTTAATACATATTACAGAGCTGTTAAAACTGTGGCTGGCATGGAGTAAGCATCAAATAGGTACTTACGGTTATAGGTTTCCCCCGCTATCTGAAAGCAGATATTAGGCTTTTCTGATATCTTAGGGCACGTCTTGCTAACCAACGCCCGGAATAAATTGAGCTAAAGCATAGATGCTCACAGGCACAGTTCAAAGCTATGGTGGCTTGATACTGCGTGAAGCTCCCAGAGAAGGAGGCTGGTGGCATGAGTCTCACTGCTTGAGGTGTACACTGCCTCTATCATGGCTCACGGCAAAACCAGTGCTGAACACTGGTTTGCTTTTCACATTTTTTCATAAAAGAAAAAATAATTTTGGATTCCTTTTGGTTAGCACAAACAAATACTAATGTAGGGCTTTCATGAAAGTGAAGTGGCATAACGTGAAGGTTTGAAAAGTACGGATAGGGGCACCTGGGTGGCTCAGTCGGTTAAGCTTCCGACTTCAGCTCAGGTCAAGATCTTGTGGTCCGTGAGTCCTTGAGTTCGAGCCCCACGTCGCGCTCTCGGCTGATGGCTCAGAGCCTGGAGCCTGCTTCCATTCTGTGTCTCCCTCTCTCTCTGCCCCTCCCCTGTTCATGCTCTGTCTCTCGCTGTCTCAAAAATAAATAAACGTTAAAAAAAAAAAAAAAAAGAAAAGTACGGATACCTGTATCACTATTATGCACCAGGAACGTTATACAACTTACTTATTGCCAGCAATATCCCCATGAGGTAGGTATTTTCACACCATCTGACTAATGAAAAACTAATGCTTAGAGAGTTTAAGCATCTTGCCCAACCAAGGTATATCATCACTGGAAAATAATGGGACCGGGATTCTTTATTGGGGTTGTATAATCCTAGTTCTGGCCTTCTACTCTTTTACTTTGGGGAATACACCATGGAAAGAAAATGGTCAGGGAGAGTAAACTAAGAATACACTTAATCTGGGGAACCTGGATGGCTCAGTTGGTTAAATGTCCAACTCTTTATTTCGGCTCAGGTCATGATCTCACAGTTTGTGGCATTGAGCCCATGTTGGGCTCTGCACTGACAGTGCAGAGCCTGCTTGGGATTCTCTCTCTTTCTCTCTCTCTCTCTCTGTCTCTCTTTCTCTCCCCCTTCCCTGCTTGTGCTCTGTGTCTCTCTGTTTCAAAAAAAAAAAACAAAAAACATTAAAGAAAAGAATATACTTAATGTGCTGCTGATGTAATTATGAATTAAAAGGAAGACACTTTTTGATCATGCCTATGTACACCATTGAGCGTTTTCTAGGACTAAATTAAACTTTGAGAATAATGACTGGCAGCCAGACAGACTCAAAAATAACCAAGTACTTAAGCTATAATTGCTTACCATGTGATTTTCCCATCCTTTCTATGGTACTTACCTTGCAATTAAATGATCAATAGTTATCCTGTAAGTAGCAAGTATGCCCATGAAATTTGTGACCTGGAAAATCAGCCATTATAAGAGTGGAAGTGTTAAATGGTCTGGAAATGATCAGTGAGAAGGTAAGGATGCCTCCTCCTTTTGACATATCTACTGAGGCACTAAATTCAGAGATACCCAAACAAGTTCCCAGGCTTTGAGTTGACAGCATCTGCAGCCCCTTCCACACAGGAGCTGGAGCTGCCTATGGTGGTGTCTCCGTCCAGGCTGGAGCGTCTCCTTGTACATCTAGGTGGGGTGGTGCAGCTCTCTAGACCTAGTCAATAAACCCTCCATCATCAGTTTTCAGGCCAGTGCATGACTAAGCATGGCCAAGTGTGGCCCGGTGGCCTGCTGTGTTGGTTGCTCTTAGCAGACCTGGGTGTGTTTCCTGTGACTTCCTTGTGGAGAGAAACTTCAGGGAAGGCAAATGTCTGTTGATGGGCCATGGGAGATTGGGGGAGCACTCACTCCTTCCAAGTTCGGTGCAGGCAGACCATAGTGGGGTGAAGGCAGCACTGCTGGTCTGTGTATCCTCTCCAGAAAGAGATAGTTCCTGAATTACTCATTCAGGAGTAAGGAAGAAGGGCAAGACCAGTTATTTTCCCTGAAGAACTTACGTCTTTACTGGGCATTCGTGATGGATTCACATGAGCCAATAAAGTGTGTTGCAGGGCAGTGGGAATATCAGAATAACTGAGAATATCAGAGACTCTGGAACATTCGGGAAAGGTCTAGTGGGAAGGGTAGAGTTTGAGCCAGGCCTGCAAAGCTTTAACTAGGCAAAAAGGAAGGAAAAACCCAAGCTCTTTGTCTTCCTAAGATATGGCCATGATCTTCTTTTTCAAGCCTTGGATCCAGGAAAGCAGCTTAGTGTAGAAAAAGGCTTTGGAATTGGGCAGGCTTGACTCAGAGTCCTGGATCTCCAATCACTAGCTGTTGGGACCTAAAGCAAGTCACTTTATTTCTTTGAAGTTCTTTTCTCCCACCTACAAAACAGGAATAATAAAGCCTACTGAGAGTAATGCTAAAGACATATGTACTTATGAAAACATATGTGCTTGACATAATAGGTGCTCAAGTAACATTAGTTCCCTTCCTTTTCACTTCAGGGACTCTCCTGGACCCTGTTAGGCCTGCATGCCCAGCCAAGCAAATTCCTATCTCCACATCATCTTATACCAGTCTTAGTGTCTTGAAACCCTCCATCAAAGCTGTCATCAAATGCCACCTCCTCCCTGACCTTCCTCAGCCCTTCAGCCATAAGAGATCTTTCTTCAAATTCTCCTAGTCACTCTGCCAGACATTCATCTGAGTCTCACTGGGTTTTTTCTAGTAGATTACATGAGTATACTCCCATCTCTTTTGCCAGGGAATAAGCTCCTTGGGAGCATTGATCAGATCAGTTTTATCTTTCTAGAGCCACAGCAAGAGCAAAGACCACAGGGGTGGGCATGGCCATGCTGTGTTCAGGGGCACAACATCAGCATGGCTAAGAGGGATGGTTTGGGTCAGGGCAGTGAAAACCTGGAAGCTCAGGAGCTTCAAGGTATTTGTCCCAATTCTGCTTCCCTGCTTGAGCACGGCACCCTTTCCACAGCCTTTGAGGTTGACTTGATATAAATCTGAGTCTGGTTCACTTTAATGTACTTAACACACAAACTGGAAACTGTCTTTCCCACAGAGCTAGTTATATCAGTTCTCTGGAGGAGAGGTGACTATATCTGGGTCACAGTTTTAATTGGGACAGTCAGCTCTAACGGACATGCTCTAAAAGACGGGTTGGGTGTGCCCATCTCTGCCAATTAGGAAGCTGGCTGGGGTTGCCCCAGTGGATGTGTAGTATTTGTTAAACCTCCCGTATAGTTCACATTGTAGGCCATTCTGTCCTCACTTGTTCACAGAATTAAAACTCAAGAGAGAGGAATGTAGCTGCCTGACCCTCCACCAAAGAGTCTCTCCTCTCCAAAGCCAGGATGCTTTGAGGGAAAAATTCTAAAGTAGATCTGATACCTCTTAAATTAGAACTAAAGAAAAACCAATTCCAGGTGATGGGGTATGGAGAACACATTTGAGTTGAGTGTCACATTAGCCAGATGGAAAGCGCCTGGCTATTTAAAATTTCTCTGATTTTTTCACAGGTTTAGTGCATTTTCAGAAGGGTCTGTAGTGATTATATTCATAATTCCAAAGGTCACACAACTAGTTGTTACCAGAGCTGAGCCTAGTGATGCTATCTTCTATTTACTTTGTGCTTTTTACACTTTTAAAGTCCTTTTGCATACTTTTGTTTCTCAAAACCAGTTGTACGGGGATTACTGTCCCCATTTTAAAGATGAGGCAGTTGAGGTTCAGAGTCAGAGTCAGCTGAATGGTAAAAGTTCTAGTGAAGAGCTGCTTTCTCTGTTCATCTCTCCTTGTCCCCTCCTGTCTCGACAGAGAGTTTGTAATTAGCACTGGAACCAAGGGTGGGTGTCTGCAGAGACGGTGTGCTGGGGTTCTGTGTATGTGACAGAAGGAGAACCCTCAAGGACATGACCACCTCGGGAGACTGCGGGAGCGTCATTTATCCACCACTGAACCTTGGAAATCCCCAGGCTGTGGAGCCCGGGACCGCTGTGCCTTCCCCAAGAAGTTCAATGGCAACACTGCTGGCATGCTATGTAAACCTCAGGCACACATTTTCAGACAACCGTTAGCAGGCCACAGAAGTTCCCCAAGACACTTGGTAAACCTTCGTCAAATCTGTTCTGACTTTGTGTGGGCGGCTGGGTTTCATCAAGAGGGTGCCGAAAGCAGCAACCCCAGTAGATCTGAATCTGGACAGAGCAGGGCCTCCGCTCTTGCCTTCCTGCCTCCCGTGCTCTATAATCCATCCCCCTTTCTGAAATGCAAACCCTGACCCAATGCTCACATATTACACATGCTCTTTTAGGTGCAACCTTTGCTGGAATGAGATATTATGAGATCGTTTCTCTAAATTTATTCTCAGACTCTGCAGAATTATCTGTGAGGAAATCGGCTGTGGGCTCTGTTGGTTCTTAAAACACACTTAAGAGACGCTATCCACTTGGCGTTGCCCCTGGGTTCAGTCACTTTTCCTAGTGATTTCTGCAGTTAGTACTGAAAGGCAGACAGATTGTAGTTTTAAAAACTTGATGGTGAAGTTTGGAAAAAAAAATCTTTACTTGTCTTCAATTTTCATTTGTCGAGTCCCACCTTTCCCAAAAAGTTACTAGACTTTGCTGGTTTCATCACAGCAAACAACAAACAAACAAACAAAAAACAAAAAACAACCACAAGAAGCTGCTTTTGTCCACAGAGTAAGTTGCTGGTAGCTAGGTTCAGGGCAGCCTGCACCATGAGTTTCAGAGACAAGCCAGATGGCTTCATAAACAGATTCCCTGGGTGGCTGGAGCAGAGGTGAGGAGAGACGATGAAGATGGAGGTGTAGGAGTGAAGCTGGAAATCTTTCGTAAAGACAGGAATGGGAAACAGGGAAGCAAAACATCTGTGTTGGTGTTTAAGAAAGGCTAAGTAATGGGGCTGCTGGTATCAGACTGTTAGTATCTGTAGGGGACCTCAAAAGACACGTGTCTAAAGTTCCCATAAACCTCAGATAGATAAATCCTCTGGTCTCTCTTCCCAACTTTCAAAAACAGTGTGTATTACTCAAGAAAAACCACAAAGCTTTGAGCTGGTACTGGTTAGCCCAATCAATATAAGGTCAGATTTTGCATAGGAGATTCAGAGACAGGAAATACACTGGCGTAAAAGCAGTCAAGAGGGCACTGAAATAATACCACCATTTCCACAGTCTTCACACCAAGACATGCTGTCATCTGTGTCATCTGTGGGCTTTTTTTTTTTTTTTTTTCCTGATGGTTTGTTTGCAAAATGACTACAGCACATTAGTATTGCCAGGGAGCCTCTGTTGTGAATTTCTGCAGGATGGAAGGAGGGGCAATTTTGCCATGCAACCTGGAATCTATTCTCAGGAGGGAGGTGGAGGAAGGAGATGCTGGTCTGACCAATGAGTCTGTGTAATGACTCCCACACTTAAACAGAATAGAACATTGGGATCTTCTCTCATCAAGAGTGGTGTCAAAGTTGCCCCAAAGAAAACACCGCCATCTCTGCACATACTTACCAAACAGGTCTTTGGGACAGTGTCTTCACTGTGTGCCTTTAAAAACTGTATGCCTTTAGAGCATCATTCATCTCTGACAATTCTGCCAGGTTGGCCTGTTAAATTTTCAACTATTGAATTTTCATAATCCTTTTGTAAATGAATATGCTCCCAGCTGGCTATTACTCCTGAGAAAACTAGGAAGTGATCTGAAAAAGATGATAATTTATGATAATATAAAGCAAGACCAATTGTTCCTTTTGGATTAAACAGTTCAGAGTTGAACTGAAGTCCAGGGACTTGAATTTCTAATCAGTATTATCCAGTGTTAAAACTTTCTGGGCCAGTTTGGCCATCGGTAAAATTACTATTTAATAGATAATCAAGTGTATTTCCTGAGAAGGGTTAATCTAAATATATTAGCTGACCATGTCTTACAAGATTATTAATTAAACTTTTAAATTATAATACTCTCTATTAATAGGTATGTTCTGATTTTAGGTTGAAGAGTCAGATATTTCCACATTAATTCAACATATCTACAAATTAGATTTAATGCCAATATCACAGGAATGGTAACGTCAAGGTGATGTTTATAAACAAGGCTTATTTAAGAATTTTGTGGACTAAACTACTACTCCCAGAGATCCCCAGTCTATACATATCGAATCATACACATTACAAGGCACCCGCATTTCACATTAAATACACACATATACATGCAATTGTATAGATTTTTTATAAACCAGATTTAGAAATCATGTAGTTACTTATAACTTATTTATTTGTAATTGGCTATAGTTTCATGGCTATGATTGATGTATACTTAGAAATTCTTTTGAAGTGAGAAAAATCTGACTTATAAATTTTTTCAAATGTAATTACATTTTTATAAATATTGAATTTAACAATTAGTGACATCACCATGTTTTTTATATTTGTAGGTATTAAAGCATTTATTTAGATTTTGTGATTTCATTTTTTTTTTTTTTTGTATTTGAAACCAATACATTTTTTGCCCTCTAGTTTCTAACATTTCTATAGCTTCTTGAGAAGCTATAGTGCCTGATATTTATAGTGGCCCTGTTTATAAAATCATTTATAAAGTCATAAAATATCTCAGAAATTCATAAGACATTGAGCAAGCATCATTGTACCATTGTCACATTTTGTGTCTTGTGCTCAGCAGCTGGATTACATGGGTCCAGGAATCCAGAGGGATAAGTCGGGTTGGCCCCTCATACTAACAATCCTAGTCCTAGGACCTAGTCCTAGATCACCTGGTCCTAGTGATCTATTTGTGGAGTTCAGATTTAACATCTGCTGGGGTACAAGTCCTGGCTTTGGTGAGAGGGGCTAGAGAACTACCAGCACAGGATCAAGTATAGTTTCTGCTAAAGCACTCTAGGCTCCTTTTGCTGATGGACCATATTTGCAGGAATGACTGACTCTGATTGTCATTAAGAACTAGGATTGCTGCTACACAGTAGGGACAGGAAGCAGTATGTTGTGAATGAAGGGGATTTGCTGGGGTGTCTCTAACAGCTTCCAAAGCCTGGTGTTAACTGTAAATGAGCAAGTGCAACAGCTGCAGTCCAAGAGCAGTAAAGCAACTGGGATGGGTAGTTGAGGAGAGAATGGAAGGCTCAAGAACATGGAAATGTTAAAGTAGATTTGTTGTATAAAACCAGAGGACCCACCACTAGGCTGAATTCTCCTCAAGGGCTTTACAGAGCACACCCTTCACCAAAACACTATGGAGAACACTAGTGAGGGAGGCACCAGCTTCATTTTCACAGACCTTGTAAATGCCAGGGCCTTGGCACTGTTTCTATGGTGCCTAGTGGATAAACAGCCTTGTTTATAAAATTGTCTGAGGGGCATGCAGGTGGCTCAGTTGGTTAAGCATCCAACTCTTGGTTTTGGCTCAGGTCATGATCCCACGGTTCATGAGTTCAAGCCGTGCATCAGGCTCCATGCTGACAGTGCAGTGCCTGCTTGGGATTCCCTCTCTCGCTCACTCTCTCTCTCCTCGTGCCCTGCTTGTATGCTCTCCTTCTTTCAAAATAAATAAATAAACTTGAAAAAATTCTCTGAGAGCTTCTTTTAGGAAGATCAATAGAGACCATCTCTTGTGCTTCTTAGGCTGATACTCTTAGAGAAAGAGTTCTCAGTATCATGGAATTTACACAATAAAAAACATAAAAAGTACCATAAGGATGGTAAATCCAGATTCACGGCACATGAGATCATGAGTCTGATTTCAGTAGAATTCTTTCTTACCCAGCCTTGTAGTCAACTTTCAAGATCCGCTCTCATCTGATGCCTTAGTCCCTTCCAGCACATATAACCAAGTCTTGCAATACTTTGGTTATATATGCTGTTTCCTCCCATAGCAGGACTGCATGTTCTCACTTGGATTGTGTTACAACCTGAATCCAGGTTTTAGTCTGAAGGCAGTGATGGGAAGCAAGGTGGTCTTGAGGAGGACAACCTACAAGGCACTTACCCCTGGTGAGGCCCTTTTGCTGTTTGTAGGTGAAGAGAGGCTGGTTTCATCTAGCAAGGGAGAGGGAGCTTTGTGGTAGTCTGAAGATTAAGAAGATTCTGAGCATTCCATTTTGGCAACTCACCTACCCGAGTGTTCCCGTCCTGAGTTTTTCTATCCCACAATTTCTATATTAGGATTTTGACTTTGTCCGAGAGACCTGTTGAAGCTGTGTATTCAGTCTTCTTTGTAGCTCTGCTGCTCTTATTATTAAATTCTGGGCATGATTTTCAGCACAGCCTGCCCTCTGGCTGCAGGAAATAAGCCATATCTGCTAGCTCAAACACTGCAAAGGAGGCATTTCTTCACAGGATGTCCCAAAGTTGATAGTTGACTGACTAGAATGTCTCTTTTTCTTTTTCTCAAAGTATCTAAAGCCATTGACAAGATCTGTATAGCTCCATAATTCTTAAAATTACTATTGCCCCTACCATTCAAAGGTCACCATTACCACATAAGCCAATGCTTCACCTTCTACCCATGTTTCATCCAAATTGGCCACCAGTGAGAGTGTTGGTAATTATGATGGTACAGCACACCAGGACTTACTTCATTACTATCAGCAGTGGAATCTTTCTGACCCATGAATCAGAATTCCAAACCCCATAATAAGGGTCTTCTTTCTAGGGCCACTTCTGGTGTCCATTGTCTTAACCTGGATTTTCACCAAAAGTGTGACTCTGAGACAAGAGCTTACATCCAGATTATTTTATTTTATTTTTTTAACTTTCTAAATGTTTATTTATTCTTTTAGAGAGAGAGAGAGAGAGAGAGAGAGAGAGAGAGAGCATGAGTAGGGGAGGGGCAGAGAGAGGAAGACACAGAATCAGAAGCAGGCTCCAGGCTCTGAGTTGTCAGCACAGAGCCTGATGCGGGGCTTGAACTCACGAACTGCAAGATTATGACGTGAGCTGAAGTCGGATGCTTAACTGACTGAGCCACCCAGGTGCCCCCAGATTATTTTAGGAAGTGACCCCAAGGTACTAGGAAGAGTGTGATAGCCAAAGAGGGAAAGTGAATTTGAGACAGCATTGTTAAGTTAATGAGTTGGTCATTCCTCTGGGAGACTGGCACTTGATTCCAATGGGGGTCCTTCTGAGGGGTTGTGTAGCATGTGCCTCGGGAATGTCTGCTTAGGAGACACAAGACAGGAGTATTTATTCAATGTATCCACTATCTCCTTTTCTCCATTAGTCAAGGTTTAGCTTATGGGGTGTTAACTCCTTACACTTCCAGGCTTATGCACCTGTTAGAAATGCATGGTGTCCCACATGGCAATGCAGAGAAGTTCTGGGGCAGCTGAGTCAGGGTATTATCAGGCTATTCCTGCCCATACTGGTGTCTTGTCATTGGCTAAGATGTAAAGGTGAGCCAGGAGGACATGAGGCAGAGCACACATCATGTCCCCTCAGGACCCATCCAAGACCTCATCTGTTAAGCTGAGACCAGAATAGAATGTAGAAAATGTATCTCATGGAGTGTGTGCTATTCTCTCTCTCTCTTTTTAAATGTATGTGTAGAAAAAGGCCACATTTTGTTTTCTTTCTTTTTGTGGTTTTTTAAACAATTAAACCATGGAGATAATAAAATACTCATATAAGAAAGTCATTTGTATATTACAAAGGAAAAGAATAGTAAAGAAATGAAAGGAAAACAAAGGAAAGGCCAGTTGCCCAAAGGACTTAGAAGTAAAATCTGACCTTGAATGACTTGTATTGAAGATACTCTACCCTTCTATTCAGTGGGAGCTCTTCCTCATTGTGCAGGTCCCAGTTCCTCTCTCCTCTGTGTTTTCTCCAGCTCCTTCCACTTTCCCTGACTCTGCAGGTCCTGACTCTCCCCCCAGGGTCATTCACTCTCTCACTTGTGCTTCCAAAGCTTTTGACACAAACTTCTGTTCCAGCATCTGCCACATTGCACAGCAACTTTGACCTTCCAATAGACTGGGGCCTTCTATCATTTTTTTCCCTTGATGCCTTTTCTAGCACCTCCTATGAACTCAATTTCTGAATTTCAGTCATTGTATCATTTAGCAGATGAGCTTTCAGGGTCTGCTATGTGCTGGACACAGTGGAAGAGACCCCATGTTGTAAGACCCAGGTCCTGCCCTCCAGTGGGTAGGTCAGGAGTTGGCTGATTAAAAGTCCAACCCCACTATAAAGCCTGAAATCCTAATTTCAGCTGTTAGACTGATGGTCCTGAGGGGAATAAACTCTCGAGGTGAGCCAGGGAGATAATGGTTCCAGCAGAAGTGAAGACACTTCTTCACTTCTGGAGCTAGGAGCTTGGTAACATTCCCATAGGGGTCTGAACACACATGTCCCACCTCATGCAGGAATGTGTTGGGAAGGTCCCAGAGCAATGCCCTTGCCTGAGTAAAAGTGAGCCTGGGAGGGGAAAGACAGGGATGCAGAGTATGGACCAAATCAGATTGCTACAACCTGTCCAGTTGTATTCAGAAATGAGGAATTGTTGGTGTCTTCCTTAGAACAATCGTTCCTCAGAATGAGAAACAATTTAAACACGATCTGCACTGCCTGGCTCAACCCAAGTTCCTTCCCCAAACCTCTACTCGATCCACACCTGTTGGCCTTCTATCCGGGTCAGGCTTCTCTCCCAGAAGCAAAGTCATCTGGTGCCATTAGGACTTTTCTCTTTTAAGCGGCGGCACTAATCAGGACTTCTAGGCTGGGCTGGCCCTCAAATCAGACTGCAAGCCTTCAGAAAGAAATACCCTGGAGGAAAGGATGATTCAAAGATGCTGCTCGCACTCTGAGTATCAGCTCAGTTTCAGTTCTAGGTCAAGAGTTCAAACAGCCCAGACAAACGATCCCCTGCTCCTTCAAAGTCACATCCCTTTGTGCCAGTCTGAGGTTTCTGGTCAGGTATTTGTGAAAGCTTGTCTAGACCTCACTTTACATACGGTGGTGTGTTCTGTTCACCTGGAAAAATTTCATGAATTATTTTGTAAGCATCCAGATGGTCCAACTTGTCTGTGGGGAGAGAAGTGGCTGTCTGATTTGTCACTTCTATTCTTTTCTTAAATTGAGGCAAGTTTAGATAACACAAAATTAACCATTTTAAGGTGTACTATTCAGTGACCTTTTGTACTGTCACAATATTATATAACTACCCCCTATATCTAGGTTCGAAATGTTTTTATCACCACAAAAGGAAATCCCATATCCACAAAGCAGCCCCTTCTCCCTCCCTCGCATAGGTGCTGGCAACCACCACTCTACTTTCTGTCTTTCTGGATTTATCTATTTGGATATGTCATCAAAATGTCATCATACAGATTGAAACTTGTGTGTCTGGTTTCTTTCTTTCAGCACATTTTCAAGGTCCATCCATGTTGTGGCATGTATCAGAGCTTTTTTTCCTTTTTATGGCTGAGTCCATTGTATGTTTATACCACATTTTATTTACTCATCCTTCACTTCTATTTTTTTGCCACGTCTTAAGATCCTGGACGTTGGGGAGTCTGAAACTGGGTGACTGGGGCTATTCTTTGTTCTTCAAAAGGAGTAGCAAGTCGCAAAGGAAATGAAGACAGCCCAAGGTGTAATTCTCTACAGTCGACACCTTCAGATGAAACACACATTTAGCTGGTCACAAATGTTTCCTTCTTCTGACTTTGTTGTCAAAGAAATGTAGGAAGGATTGTTGCTGTATTTTATTTTTTTCTTGTTCAAGATAAAGTACCAAGTTTGAATTCCCTAAAGTAGGGCTGCCTTTATCCAATTAGATAGCTTCTTAATGCTCTTAAAGTGGACTTTTTCAGCATGATAGAAACAGTTCTTCAAATCTCTCAATATAAATACAACAGGGATCAGACAGTGAGATGGGACAGATACCTGCCTAGGGTAGGGTTTGGTGTCTGGATCTGGCTTGTCTCCCACTCTTGGGGGCCTAGCCTCCACATTATCTCTAGCCCACCATTTGTACCAATAGGACCAAAGACCAATGAAGACCAAGAGAGCTGCTCTTTCTGTGACGCATTTCCTCACCCTGCCACAAATTGCAACAGGGGAGATGAGATAAAGAAGAGGAACCTCAACAGAAAGGAGTAAGTTGGGGATGGATGTAAACAGCAAGTTGGCCACACAGTGACAAGAAGGCAGCTCATGTAGTTAGGGGTGGCTGGGAGGACGGCAAAGCATTCTGGGGGGGGGGGAGGGGGGAAGGTTGCTGTGTGACCCTGGGAGGCCATTGGAGCTGAGGGATCAGCCAGGTGGAGTGTCCCCTTGACCTTATCCCCAGAGGATGGACTCCTGGATATCAAGGCAGAATTTTTACTGGCAGATGTTTCTAGAAGAATCTTCCCCAGAGTCCATTTACCTGAATGAAGTACTTACAGTGAAGCTGGAGTCTGAACCTGTTATTAAGTGTGATTAGTAGGAACAGCAGCATTTGGGGTTATTTGTGTTACAGCTTAATCAGCATCACTTTCTCCATTTTAAATATCACTCTGGGTTTAATGTGCTGATGCCACTCCTAACTTTGAGCTTGGGGTCTTAGCCCTTTCCTGGGACAGATGTGAAGCCCTCCAGCATTGCTTTATCTGTACCCCCCCCCCCAACAATGCCTTGTGCCTGGAAAAAAGAGAAGCAAAAGGCTGGAATGTGAGTTTTAAGTTAGTTCTTGCCTTGGGCAAGTCATTTACCACCTAAATACTGTGATCTCTGAAATGAAGGGAGCCGGAGAGTGTTTCCCAAGGTATACTCTGTGTATACCAACTTCTGTAAGTCACTGGCTGATAGAGGATTCAAAGATTCAAAGGAGGCTTTGATTCCCCCACATTTCTAGCCTGCCCTCAGGAAGTCCTCGGGCAAAGAAATGCAGATAAGTGAAGGCTCTGAAGTGGTAATAAGGCCTGAGGGTTTAGGTGCTGTACTGGTGGTGTAAATTTCCCTGGTGTTATGTATTTAGGATGTTGTCAGTTTTTATATCAAAAGTAATGGTCCGATTGAACCGAAGTTTAATTTATTATTGTTGCTGATGTTATTTGATATTTAGTGTTATTTCCATACCATGTGTCCTGAAGTGGAATTATCTGGCCAAAGAATACTTTAAAACTTGTAATGGTTAGGGCACTGGTTAAGCTGTTGAAAGATAAGCCTGAAATACAGCGATATTCCAAAAATACAGTGACTTAACAAAGAAGGAAGTTTACTTCTCTTACATACAAGAGACCAGAGGTAAGGGGTCCAGGGTTCAGGGTCCAAGGGGGTAACCCTGCCATGTCCTCACCAACTTCCACTGCTGGGCCTGGATGGCTGCTGTGGCTGTACTCATGAACCAGCCCACAAAGGGAGGAAAATGTCAAGAGGGTACATGTGCCTTCTTTAGTAGGGCATGACCCAGAAATGCCACACATTCTTCTACTCACATCTCACTGGTAGAACTTAGTCACATGCCTACATATTAAGCTGCAAGACTGTAAAATGTAGTCTGTGGCTTGGCTATGTGTCTAATTAAAATTCAGGGGTTTGTTTTAAAGACAGAGAGAATGATTGTTGGTGGGCAGCCATAGTCTCTGCCAGAGGACTCATGCCAAATTATTTTCCAAAATGATTTGTGCTAAAGTTCAGTTTCACCAAAATTGCAAGGGCATGCCAGTTTAAGAAGTGTTTACTAAGGATCTTTTTTTGTTGCAAAACATCCAGAAACCATGGGGATATTGATGGAGAAGATGCAGGAGACCATTTTTGCACACAGAAAACAGCTAGAGACAGGGATTGATTTAAGTGCTGAACCATTTGGTTCAGACCCTGCCTTTCATGGAAAGGATTAGTGGAAGTTGGAGCATGCAAGGGTTCCCCTGCAGGAGGCAAATTTGGGTGGGGTTTGCAGGAAGGATGATTTTGCTTATCAGCTCTTGATTGTTTCGGCTTATAGGGCCAGGGGTCACTAAACTTAGTCCTCACTCAACCTTCAATGCCTAGTAAACCACTCTAATGTTTTATTAAATCTTTCCACTGCCACCAAGTAGCAAAATGGTAGGGTTTTGAAATGTATTTCCTTTTCCTGGTCTTCGATGGTGTATTGAGTGGAGTAAAGGAATCACAGGGAAAGAGAACTCAGGGATGCCAGGAGGTGAAGCCCGTTTATAGATTCAGGGAAGGCAGGTCTTCCAGCTGCTGAGGGTGTGTGGTTCCACCAGGCCACACGGCACCCTCTGTGGACAGGGAGCTCTCTAAAGATTGATTCAACGGCCCAGTTACTAAATATCTTTAACTAGAAATATTCCCTTTGGGTCCTTTTCCTTCATGCTCCATGAGTTGGAGAAGGGAAGGAACTAGTGTGGTAGTTTGATGAATGGCTGGAATGAAATAATATTAACTGATGGTACAGGCACTTGAGGTTCTAACTATAAACAAACTTTGTCAAAATTGGGAAGAAGAAGATACTCATTTGTGCCCCACCTCTCCTAGGATTTCCATCTCTGCATTCTTCATCAGAATTCCCATAGTGTTCACACCCTCTTCTCCAAAATGTGTTCTGTTTGGGAGTATCTCATGTTCTCCATTTTTCTCTTCTCACTTTCTTATCCTACTGTGAATGATGCGTGTTCTACTTTCTTATTCTACATTTCTGGAGTCTAAGCCTATCTTCTCATCACTCTTTCTTTCTTTCACCCCTCCATCTATCCTGTCATCCACCCATCCATCCACCTATCCCTCCATCCCTCCATCTGACTAGCCAGCCATTCAGGTAAGCTAATTTAGTCTACAGTGTTAGCAGTTTTAAAAGTCTTAACTTTAAGCCTTCCTCACTTGAGTAGGTTTCTGGCATAACAGGCTAATGGCATAGTTATTTGCAAAGGAACATATGGTAAATTTAACTATCTCATATTCTTTGTTTAATCATAGAACTAGTTAGCTTAAATCTGTTATGTCAGGGTAAAAGCAAATTTGAGGATGATTCTGCTCAGTTCATAGTCACCTCTGCCTAATTGTCATTATAGAATGTGAAATAAACCTGCAGCCATGGCCATAAAGGCTCTGTTGCTTGGAAGGCTCAGGCAGGTTTGTGGTAGGTGAGGAGCCTTTGCAAGACACCTGCCCTGGGTTTTGCTGCTGACCTCCTTGGAGAGTTTCAGGGGTGGGGTTTCTTCTGTGGTCAGGGCACTGGGATTGTGGGTATGATCTGTCCTGTCATCACTTTCACTCTGATTAGCTTCATTCGGAAGAACTTTAGACAGCCTTTCACAAACACAGGTCAACGTGGGAAAACCAGTTCCACTCTATGGGACTGATTTAATCTCTTTGTGTAGAGGCGGATCTTGGGAACTAATACACTTCTTCTCACGTCAAGCATGCAGGACATGACAGCCCACAGCCGCTCCCGATGCATGTTGGGTTTTCTATCAGGGGGCCCCTTGGCATCTTGGGACAGCCAGCTAAAGGTGTCTGTCTGGCTGAGGCCCTAATGCGTCAGTTACCTCGGGGCTTGGTGCCACTCAGCTTTGGGTGTAATTAAATAATCTGTAGCTTAGTGGGATATCCTGCTTGCTGTGGGTGACTCAGAGCTCCCTGGCAGCTGGTTGAAGCTCCCTGGCAGCTGGTTTTGTTTATAGCAGGGTTGCCCACTCACTCTATACCCCCAACTCCCTATAAACCACTCCACAGGTGGCCCAACTTTTGATGCAAACAAAAGTTTGTCAACTGTCGCTTTCTTTCTCCTGTGTGTGTGTGTGTGTGTGTGTGTGTGTGTGTGTGTGTTTAAACTTATCTAAACAAAATTAAGCTGTGGGGAGTCCATTAATAAAAGGTTTCCATTACAAAATTATTGGCACTCTGCAAGGCGCTTTGTAGGAGAGCAGAAAGATCAATATTACCTAGAATAAAATAGCCACGCAGACATTACTCAGGGGAAATAGGTTCTTAAGTATGAGAGGGAATATAGATTTCTACCCAGGCAGTCGATGTTTGAATATGATGAAACAGCATGTTAGAGTTGGTGGTCTGGCAATTATTTGAGAAGTGTTGGGAGACTAAATGTGCTTAAAAAAAAAAAGAGGAAAAATGAACAAACAACTCAGCTAATTCTTCTCAGAAATAAAGAGCAAGTATTTAAACATAAGAACAAAACTTAAAAAAATGCAGCATTTGATTAATTTGTGGATATATCTAAGGCCACAGAAGTGGTGTGGTGACTGTTAGCTTTGGAGAGGGAGGAAGAGGACAGGGAGACCATGCAGGCTTCTAGACCAGGGAGGCTAATGAGTAACCATTCCTCATCTCTAAGCTCGGTTCTTTTACTTGTCTCTTGGAAGCTTTGTGAAAACAGGGGGTGGGGGTTGGAGAACAATAGATTTTTACCCAGGTCAGGATCAATTTAATGGGGTGCAGTTTACTTTCCATCTCTGTCATATGAACCAATTAAACCTGCAGGCTGATGAAATGCAATGGGCAGATAATTGGGTCATTGTTAGAGCACTGCACCCCTTGGTACCATTTGCAAATTGCTGAGATAGTGATCTCTAGATGGCTCCAGGGATGAGCTGCAACCAGTTAGTTGCAGCTATGGTGGGACATCAGCTTGCAGGCCCAAGGAATGGCTGTGTATTGTCAGGGAAGGTGAGCAAGGGGAAGAGGGAAATAAAAGGGCAACTCCAGATTTGCAAAGAGGAAGGGGAGGCCAGGAAGGGGAGAAGGAAAAAGGGAATGAGAGAGGTAGAGAGAGGGAGGAAATAAGGAAAATGAAGGAGGAAGGGAGAGAATATAATACTTTTATGTGCTGCCCTTGACAATAAATAGTTGAAGGGATCATGGACTCAGGCCAGCTTTCCCCAAAGTATATTCAGGGGAGGACTCATGTCCTGTATGGTGTTAATCAGTGTTTTATGGGGGATTTTTTTTTAATGGAGGAGATATATCCTATTATTTCATCCATTTGGGAAATGTTTGGTTCGGCAGGTTTCTTTAGTGCTTCCCTTAGAGCTTCCGATGAACTAAAATGCATAATGGGTCTCCAGTATGGGGTCATAGTATGTAGCTTCTTCTCAAATTATTTTATTGGGCAATTATTTTTTTGAGGACCATATCCTAGGACAACAAGCATCCTGAGAAATAGGGTTTTTGAAATAATGATCCAGGCCTTTGCCCTGCTTCAAGGCAACACTGAGCCATTTCCATGCTGGCTCTACCTTTAAGCTGGACAAAGTCCTGTCGTCATCCTTTGGCAGGAGCACAAAAGCTACCTGCCAGGGTATGTTCCAGAGCCAGTTCTCATGACATCATTCATTCATTCATTCATTGGTGTACTCATTCATTCAAAGTCTATCCTCTGTTGCTTTTGTGCTGCAGCTTCTGGCTCTGAGCACTTACTCCTTCCTGACTTAGATGTCCATGCCTAGCTCCCATCCCTGCAGAGATGGAAACACTGATTTCTCTTTTGGTGTTTTGACATTCAGTTCTGCTGTATAGTCTTGGATATCTTTGGTTCTGTCTTCTCTGAACTCAGTGTCTCCAATTGTCTGCAAGGTCAAGACCATTGGCTAGTGCAGCCCCCTGGCCTTGTACCCAACTCTTGCTCAGTTTTCTCAGCAAGGATAAGCTGAAACCCTCATCTCTTCCTCCTGCTCTTAAGAGTGTGGATTTGAATACTATCCATCTTCCAGTCCTCTTCCAGCATCTCAGCTGCTCTAGGAGTCAGGAAGATTCTCTTGTAGTGACCAGATGTTTCTGCCAGCAGACGAGTAAGTTACTTCCTCTTGTTTTTCCATAAGAGCAATGGACAGTGAAGGGACTTTGAGCAGCTCCCCTTGGCAGCTTGCTAACTCTGCATTCTTATTCCTGGAAGGGAACAGCTCCTACCCAGGTGAAGCTCCTCAGGTGCCCTCTGAGGACCTTTACTAGGGGTATAAGGGAGCCGGCAAAATCCTCTCTGGTTCTATTCTAACCTCCTCCAAAGGTGTTACTTAAATGATGGTATCATGAGAATGTGTCCAGTGGAGATAATCTTATTGTGCTGGTCTATGAGATGCTGGCCAAAATGTCATACTTCTGTGCTGCTTCATTGCTTCCTTTAGAGGCCCACCGGGTCTATCTCTCCCTAGTGAAGGTATTTATTCCACCTGTTTTATGGGAGATACGTGAGTGCATGGTAGGAAAATTACTCCTATCTTGAAGCCCAGGGTAAACAAATAAATGAACTAAAGCACTTAAGATTCCCTTACACCCCATCCATAAAGTCTGGGAGGGATTATACAGAGTAATTAACCACTATTAGCAGCTTTTTAGATTTATTTTCTTTCACTGTCTATAACTGGGCTTCCTTACCCCACCTCTCAGCAGGACCAGTCAAGAGCATATCAGGAGCAGGACCAATGTAGGGGAACACATACATCTCCCAACCCCAAAATTTATAGGAAAAATAGGCAGTGGGGAAAGGAGGACATGAAGAAATTATTATTTTAGAAGGTTAACTTCTAAAATGCAGTTGCTATCTGTTCATTATAGACATTTTGGAAAGTAGAGAAAGGTAGAAAGATGGAAAATCTGTCTATGAAGATAAATGGGGAAATTTACACTCTGGTGTCAGCAACTGCAAGGTTAGTATTTTTTTGAACTTGGTTTTTACCCACAAAATAGGATATCTTGTGTCTAATCATCTCTCCAACTTTGTACTGGTTTCTAGAAAACTGCAATGTTTATTCATGTAGTGACTAATTATTAATTCAACAATGTTCACTGAATGCCTTCCATGTGCCAGGGACTCTGCTAGGCCTTGAGGATACATCAGTGAGCAAAACAGATGTGGGGCTGCCTATATACACACACCATTCTAAGTGGTGTGAGCCGATGGATGTTGACAGGTTATTAACACGACTCATTGAGTTTGTAGCTAGCACTGTGTTAGCACTTTGCATATGTGTCAGGAAAATTTAATTCTTTCAATGTATGTATATTTTCTTAGAATTTTTCCTTCTCCCCATTCCAAAGGGGCTAAGCCTTACTGATATGCTCTTGCTTGTGGATGAGGTTTGTGTTGCTGGAGGACACCTTCTCTCTTCATCTTTTATGAAGGCCTTCGGCATAATCTCTTGCAAAAAGACTGTGGCTGGGGTCCCAGAGGAGGAGGGGAGGGAAAGAAGTGTGGCTGGAGAAGAGAGAGGTGTTGGCTAAGAATGCCAACAGCTCTGCATAACTGCAAAGGGGACAGATAAGGCTGGCCGAGAGTGGTGGGGATCTGTGTCCTTCCCCCTGGAGGTTGTTAGAGAGGAAAGGCTGGTGGTGCACCAAGGAGGAAGACTCCAGGTACCTGTGCTCCCAGCAATTGCCACCGTTGTCACACCCCACCTCTGTGCCAGAGAGCAGCTGAGGTGCTTGATTCAAGGGACCATGAAGCATTGACAGAGTGCTGGCTGTGGGTGCCTCAATGTTTCATGAGTCATGAGGTCTTTGGGGCCTCTGTAGAACTGATCTTAGCTGCTTTTTTTTAAAATTTTTTTTTAATGTTTATTTATTTTTGAGAGAGAGAGGGAGACAGAGCATGAGTGGGGGAGGGGCAGAGAGAGAGGGAGACACAGAATCCGAAGCAGGTTCCAGGCTCTGAGCTGTCAGCCCAGAGCCCAACGTGGGGCTCGAACTCACAAACCGTGAGATCATGACCTGAGCCAAAGTCGGACACTTAACCGACTGAGCCACCCAGGCGCCCCTGATCTTAGCTACTTTGAATTACACACCAGCCTCAAATTCTCTTTGCAACATAACATAATCCAGCAGATTAGTACAAAATCAAATCCAGATCAAATGTCACACAGCAATCACTGAACTAGCATTTATTAGCAAGAAGACCACATATTTTTCCTACCACTTGCTCTTACATACTAAGTGATACACTGGTTCTCTGTACTTTGAGGTGCTTTGATCATCACTACCTTACATGCATGAGTCACTTGATCCAGATGTAATAGTACACCAGAGATAGGATTCTAGTTCCTTTATAGTTGACATTAGGCATTGAGAATTTTCCAAATAGTTCAGCACAGGATTGTTTGTAGGTCAAGTTTAGCACCATCCCTCTATTTCCAGGCTAAAGGTCTTAACTGGGTTCTTCTACTCAGTTCATAAGTTCATACTTGACCAATGAGAACCTCTTTCTATCATCTTTATGCAGACTAACAAGCCGCTAGTATTATCAATTGTATTAGTTTCTTGTGGCTGCTGTAAGAAATTACCACAAACATGGTAACCTAAAACAACAGAAAGTTACTCTTAAAATTCTGGAGGCCAGAAGTCTGAAATCACAGTGCTAGTAAGACTGCACTCCTTTTGGTGGCTCTAGAGGACAATCTGTTCCTTGCCTCTTCCACCTTCTGGTGGCCATTGGCATTCCTTGGCTTGTGACTGTGTTATTCCAATTTCTCGTTCTATCTCAACATTGATTCCTTTGCTTCTGTCTGCATACTCCCCCTCTCCCTCTCTTTTATAAGGACAGTTGGCATTGGCTTTTGGGTCCATCTGGATAATCTAGGATAATCTCCTCATCTCAAGACCCTTAACTTAATTATATCTGCAAAGGCCATTTTTTCCAAATAAAGTCACTTTTGGTGGGGTGGGGGGGATTTGGGGATTTGGACATGAGGGTATGGGGTCATCATTCAACCCACTACATCAATGAAACCACTTTGCTATATAGCAAATTTGCTATTATCACAATGTGGTTAACAAGTGAACAAGCAGCAGCTACCTCTGGAGTGCGGCCTTTCTGATAAATATTAGCTGACCACCCCTAGAGCGTGACTTCATGGGTAGAGCTAGTGGCGGCCCCTAGAGGGCAGTGACAGTAATGAACACATTTATATCACACCATCTAAAGAAGGAGTGTTTGAAGTAAATTATGGCATCCAACAGGAGGGTGCCCTAATGATGCTGATGATTGAATATACCACTAACCTCTAGGATGTGGATTCAGAGTTAGACTTCATTTAAGAAAAGAAAGGAAATATTTCATGTATCCAGGGTTGTGCTGGGAAATTCCTGCCATATATACAGTTTCATAGTTTATTCTCACAGCAACACCAAGGCAAAAATGATCATACACATTTTATAGGTGAGGAAACTGAGGCTGAGATACTGAAATGATCACACTGATGGAGAGGGTATGGCTAAGATTGGGCCACATTTCTGCCCGACTCTAAAGTCAAATCACCTTCCTGCATAGCTAGATTGTCTTCTCTAAGAAGGTTCAACCTCCCTGGAAATCTCTGCGCCTGCCCATCTTCTGGTGGTACTTGCAATTTAGGGAAGTACCCAATGGGAGGGGGTAACATTAAGGATGAGGGAGACAGAGAGAAAGGAGTGTAGAGATAAGAAAGGGGGCAGGAGAGAGGTGGGGGTTCAGGAGAAACCCTCTGGCTCTTTCACAGTTGTTACAGAAGGGAGTTGAAGGGTAGAGTGATGTTTGGTCAGTTCAGGCTGTGAAAAGAAAGTAATGCAGACTGAGTACAGTTTGTGAACAACAGAAATTTATTTCTCACCATTCCAGAGGCTGAGATCAGGGTGCTGGCATGGTTGAGTTTTAGTGAGAACCTTCTTTGGTGTTGCAGACATTGTATCCTCACATGGTAGAGTAGAGGGAGGAAGCAAACTCTCTCATGACTTTTTTTTTAATGTTTATTTATTTTGAGAGGGAGAGAGAGAGAGAGAGAGAGCATGAGTGGGAGGAGGGGCAGAGAGATAGAGGGAGACAGAGAATCCCAAGCAGGCTCCATGCTGTCAACTCAGAGCCTGACAAGGGGCTTGAACTCACAAACCATGAGATCATGACCTGAGCCAAAATCAAGAGTTGGGGGCTTAACCGACTAAGCCACCCTGGCCCCTCTCATGACTCTTATAAGGGCACTCATCCCACTTCTGAAGGTTCTTCCCCATAACCTCATCTAATCCCAGTTACTTCCTAAATGCTCCACCTCCAAATACGACCACATTGGTAGGTAGGGTTTCAACTTGTGAGTTTGGGCAGGTAGAGACCTAAAGATTCAGTACATAAAAAGTGACCAAGAGTTTTTCCAGAGCTTCCACCAATCAATGTGATGGCAGACACAATAAGCCACCAGGGCATCAGAAGGATCAGGATAGGCAGTGCTGGGGTCCACAGTGGTCCCCTGCTGGGTGCATCCTGGCTGCCCCTGAGCTTGGAGTGACTTTGCCCTGTTGGTCTCATAATTCTTCCGTGGCTCTCTACCACTTTGTGGTCATACTTGTTGTTGCAAACTCTTAGTACCTTTGCTAGTTGACCTATAACATCTATGTGTTAGATTATATGATTGGGTTCAATTCTTCACTCTTGCCTGTTTTTATACCCATTGCCATGTAAACTTGCAGTGCCTTTCCCCAGAAGCAGAATATATCTGCATCCATTGATACTGAGCTTGCCCATGTGACTTGCTTTAGCCAATGGGATATTGTCATATGTGATATGAGCAAAGGCTTGAAATGTGCTCATACAGTTGAGTCTATGTTCCCTTACTTCAGCCATTGCCATGAGAAGAACATAATCAGGCTAGTCCATTCCTCTAAGATGGATTAGAGAGACATGGAGATGATAAGGATCCAACCTTCTAGCAGTCTGAAACCCAGTGGAGATGAGCTCAGCTTAGGTCAGCTGATTCCTAGCTAATCCAGAGATATGTACACAAGAACAACTGCTCATTGTTTTAAAGTACTTTATTTTGAGCTGGCTTGTCATACAGCACTATTGTGGGAAAGGCTGCCTCATATATTCTGTCTCTGTCATTGTCATTTTGACCACTTTCTACCACTGTCTCCACCATCACTGTTACATTACTGTTTTGGGGTGCTGGCAGCACTGGTGGGAGTTAAAGCCCCAGGTGCTAAGGCAGTTTTCTCCACATAGAGCTGGATTCCTGAAGAGAACCATGCAGGGTCCAGCTCTCCATAGCACATCCAGACCCTGGAAGGAGAGGGGATGGGCCCTCTTTTTATCTTGCACAATGCTGTAACCACTCCCTCTTATCATCCCTCTGGGGTGGGGGATCCCAGCCTCTGCCTGTTTCCGAAGGTGCACCTGCAGATCTAGAAAGCCCCCTTACTCCATCTGTAGATTCAGCATCTGCCTGGCTGGTTCTAGCCATGGATGTTTGCAGCTTGAATTGAACGAGACAGTGGGCACCCGGGTGGCTCAGTCGGTTGAGCATCTGACTATGGCTCAGGTCATGATCTCGTGGTTCGTGGGTTTGAGCCCCGCATTGGTCTCTGTGCTGACAGCTCAGAGCCTGGATACTGTGTCTCCCTCTGTCTCTGCCCCTTCCCTGCTCATGCTTTGTCTCTCTTTCTCTCTCTCAAAAATAAAAATAAAAAAAATAAACATTTTGAATTGAAGCAGCCAGTATAAGTTGAAGTCCATCCTTTTTTCCTCTCTAACTGCCCACATCCAAATATCCAATCTCGAAGCATCCTTTGCTTCAAGCATTCTTGAAGAGAATAGCATCATAGCAGAGGAGCTTTCTGGAGACAGAAAAGAGGACTGAATCTCTACAGTTTCAAGAAGAGCAGCCAGCCAGCCATGCCGGATAACAGTGGTTTTCTCTGGATAATGGGATTAGGGATGTTTTTTACAAAACGATTCTTCATTCTCCAATGTGTTTTCTAAGTCCTCCATTGTTTTTGACCTGAAAAACAATAAATGCGAATAAAAACAATGAAAAGACCACCACAGCTCTGAATGAAGCCCTGCAGTGTGGGTGAGGTGGAGGATGGGCAGAGGGGCGATAACAGTAGCTATGGCAGCAGCCAGGGGTTGGTGCCCAGAGCTTTTAGCAGCAGCCTGTGACTGTACTGTGGAGTCTGACCCAGTCTGTCACTTGGTGCTGGCTTCTACCGAGGGTCAGTGCTCCCAACCTTAGCTGGGCAGCTGGCAAAGGACACACTTAAAAAAGTTGTGGGCAAACCAGAAGACCTGGTGAGGGAGTGTGGCTGGATCCGCATAAATCCATCCGCACTATAGGGGTTCCTTGCTTTGTGTAGTAAATGGGTTTCCAAAAAGTGGTGAGAATCGCAATTCTAAATCAAAAAGTCATTTTACAAGTGCCAGGGGAGTTTCCTGAACAAAAGGCTCCTATCGTGAAGGCCTGGGTAAAGCAAATAATCCCTCTCCATTTTATCTTTGGCATAAATTTGGATTTTCACTTGGGATGTTTTGTGTTTCCATGAAAATCCAGATGACAGGTGTTCTGGAAAAGCATCTCTTGTAATTTCTGCCAAGAGTTAATGGCCAGCGGCATCACCTCTAATTGGAAGGACAGCCCAGCCCCGGTTTAAGTCCCAGTCCTGGTGCTAACATGCTGTGTCCTTTGCAGGTTAGCTTCCTCCTGCCCAGAATGCTCTCCCCCAGAGTTGCACATAGCTAGCTCCCTCTCTCCCATGCTTCGAGCTTGTGCCCAAATGACACTCACCTCACAGAAACCTTTCTCATCATTCCATTTAAAATTGTGACTCTCTGCCACTCCTTCTCCCCTTTGCTTGCCTGATTTGTCTCCATAGTCCTCATCATCATTTGTCACACTGTATATTTTCCTGATTTTGTCTTTGTCCCTCACTGCAATGTCAACCCCATGGGGCCAGGATCGCATGTTGCTTTGTCGACTGCTGTATCCTTGGTGCCTGGAATAGTGCCTGGCACAGAGACTGTGCTTTGATAACTATTTGCTCAATAAGTTGGATGCATGGTCTTAATTAAGCATGTTATTTAAATTTTCTGTCTGTCTAAAACATAAATGAGTAGTAGGTGGTCACTGCCCATCAGCCCTGGAGTGGGAGAGTCAGGCAGGGTTGCTGGGGCTAGGACAACCCTTCGGAGAAGTGTTCCTCTGTTTGAGGGGTAGCCACTCCATGCTTCAGCCAATTCTTGTCTCAAGGAAGCTGGCCCAGTATTGTCATATTTTAAAATGTTTTTTTTTAATGTTTATTTATTTATTTTGAGAGAGAAAGGGAGGTGAGTGGGGGAGGGTCAGAGAGAGAGAGACAGACAGACAGAGACAGAGAGAGATAGAGAATCCTAAGCAGGCTCTGTGCTGTCAGTATAGAGCCTGACATGGGGCTTGAACTCATGAACGTTTAGAGTAGGACCTGAGCCGAAATCAAGATTTGGACACTTAACTGACTGACTCACCCAGGTGCCCCTAAAATAATTTTTTAAAAGAAAAGCCAGAAAATAAATGGTTTTTAAAAAAGTGAAATCACCTGATTGTTAAATATTGGTGACCAAGTCATATTTTTACAAAAACCTTGTGCAGTTCAGACAAAATACATTATGAGTATTGGCGAGTTGGGCACCAGGATGGGATCTCTGGACTAGATACTCTCCCTTTAATATTCTATCTATCCTTTTCTATTCTATTAAAATTCCATACATTAAATTGTTCCCTCTTCCCCTGTGGAGGGAAACATATAGACTAATCAGACTCAAACCAAATTATTTGAGTTTAACGGTAAAGATAAGCCATCATATTTGTTTCCTCAATCTCACGGAAAAGTTTGCTCCTTAGTAAACCACTGGCTGCCTCTTCAATGACATGGAGAAAATCAACACACAATGTGGAAAGACTGGTTCAAGTTGCAAAGGCAACGGGACTCTCATCACGTTATTTTTCAGGTTTATCGGATGTGGAAGATTTCCTCTGTGCAAGATAGTAACTCCATCAGACCCCAGCACTAGGCTTCTTGGGTCACTTGGAGGGAAAAAAAAAAGCATTCCTTTTCCACTCTGTCTTTCCAAAATTCCATTTTATGCGACACATTTTATTCTCACATAATGATTTCTGCTCCTTGGCTGTTATTAACAATCCTTAATGCATGTATTTGATAACTTGTGAAATGTCCCAGTGAGTCCCTTGGGATATGTAAAGGACTGTGATGAAGGAATGGCTGAAACAAACAGGAGAATGTCCAACAAATGGAATTGCTCTGATGACCTCCAGTCCCAGGGCCGCTGTGATAAATGACTCTCTGTTGCCAATTATATGAGTTGTAACCAGACCCTTTCTTGCTGCAGAACAAGTTATTTTATGACTGTGATATGGTGTGTGATATGGAAATATGGGCTTTGGGACCAATAGGGAACTGTAAGTAGCTAGACAGGGTCAGAGAATAAGAGGTGAGAGAGAGAGGAGCCAGGAAATGTTGGTAATGTGCTAATGCAGATGTGGAAAGGGTGTTGGGGGAAAGGGATGTAAGAAAGGGTAGAAAGCAAGAAAAAGTAGTCCTCATGGGGGTCACGAATCACTATGGAGTGATTACAAAGAGCTTGGTTTTAGATCCATAAAGGCCTGGACTTGAGTATCAGCTCTGTTTCTTACCCAGCTGTGTGTGCCAAGTTACTCAACTTCTTTGAGACTCAGTTTTATCATCTGTAAAATGGGCCTAGGAAAGCCTTCCTCCCGGAGTTGATATGAAAAGCAAATGATAATGTATGTGTGGTGCCAAGTAGAGCATACAGACTTAACACCATCCATGCCACCCAAGATTCTGGGCCTCAGAATCTTCAATTATCAAGTGGTAGCTGGTATTGAACTAGATCAAGGGTAGATCAAATGCTTACCAGACAGAGACGGATAATTAAAATAAGTGAAGACAACTAGGTATGAAAACTACCACAGACTGCAAAATGGATCCAGAACTGACTGGAGCCTATCAGCTCTGTTGCATGTTCTTAGTTGTTCTGATTCTAAGAGAAGGGATGCCCCAGTTCTGGTCTTGAGGTGGAACTCCTGATTTATAAATGTGGGCACCTAACCCCTCTCCCACTTCAAAAAATATATCGTTTGGGCCACCGATGTGTATACAGGTCAAACAAAACTCGGGCCATTTCCAATGCATGGGCCACCATTTTGTAGCCTTTAAACAAAAGGATTTAGGATTGTAGAAGGATTGTTTATCAGGACCTAAGTAAGTAATTTTGGGTTCAGATGACCACAGAGAATGAAATTTCAGCTTGGAACCTAAGACATTCCTGGAACTCAGCAGAAAAGCCAGAAAACCTGGATGCTCCAAGGTCTGGAATTCAGAGAGTGTACATCCTCAGCACACTGTGGCAGAACTGAAAAAGCTGGACATACTTCAAATAAATGATTTTTTCATCCTCAACCAATTGCATGGGAATCTCTAGGGGTTGAGGCCTTTCTGGGAGATTTGATGAGACATCCAGATGGAGAACCACTCAACAAAACTTTCCAAAGGTAATCTCTGACTACATAGAATAATAACTTGAAGTCACCTAGAAACACACATTTTGTGAAAAAACAAGTAAATTTGTTTTCTAAGAACTTTTATATATTGTTTTGTAGTCTCATCCCTCAAATTGAAAAATAATAAAAATATCTGCCGTCCCTTGCCACCTAATTTTTTGGTCAACATCTTCATCTGCATAATCATATGCATATAACATATATGTAGCTGTGTGGCCAATATGTACAACCAAAAAAATTGTTGTTGTTGGAGAATTGCATTTACCTTTTTTTTAAGTTTATTTATTTATTTTGAGAGACAGAGACAGAGAGAGTGAATGGGTGAGGGGCAGAGAGAGAGAGGGTGAGAGAGAATCCCAAGCAGGCTCTACATTGTCAGCACAGAGCCCAATGCAGAACTAGATCCCATGAAGTGTGAGACCATGACCTGAGCTGAAACCAAGAGTCAGATGCTTAACCGACTGAGCCATCCAGGTTCCCTGATTTCCAAAATTTTTGAAGATGGGCAGGCTGTGACTTGCTTTGACCAATAGAATACCATAAAAGTGACATGTGATTTCGGAGCTGAGGCCTCAACAGGCTTTGCAGCTTTCATTCTCAGACTTTTAACACAGCTGCTATGTGTGGAAGCTGAGCTGTCCTGCTAAAAAAGCCATGGAGGAGAAATGAGTTATTCTCACTGACAGGCTAACTGTCAGACATGTAAGCAAGGCTATCCAGGACCAGTCAGCCTCCAGCTGACCTGCCAACTGAGATATGCCAACAAACTACGAATGCAAAAGGAGCCTGGGTGATGCCATATGGAGCAGGGATCGGCTGTCCCAGCTGAGCCCAGCCCAAATTACTGTGAGCAAATAAATAATTGTTCTAAGTTATTAAGGTTTTTGGTGGTTTGTTGCACAGCAATAGATAACTGATACACCTTGGCAATCTTTTAGACATCTCTTAATCACAGAGAAGCTTTCAGATAGTTAGGAAAATACATATTCATCATTTTCTGGGAGGCCTAGAAGCTGGTAAAGTATTTCAAAAGTAATTCTTAAGGCTGAGATATTATTTATGCTTTGAGTAATAGAAAGGCATCTCAAGGAGGGCCTCCCCTCCTGAGGCTCTGAGGTCTTGGGAGGATATAGGGCTCCCTGAGTAGAATTAGGTGGGATGTTTTCAGCTATAAATAGTAGAATATGTGAATGAAAGTTTTTTGAAAAAATATGGACACTTAATATCTCACTTAAGCAGTCAGGAAGTATATGAATACAGGGTTTAGTGCAATAGTTCAAGTTTCCAGGCTGTATCTCTTTTTCTGCCCTGCCATCCATAGTGAGTCAACAATGTTTCTCCTCATGGGCTCAAGAAGGCTGCTGCAGCTACAAATCATCTTATAATGATATCCTCAAAAGGAAGGGAAGGTGGTGGGGAAGAAAGCTCTTTTCCTGTGTGGCTTCCTTCATGAAATGAAGGAAGAAAATCTTTTACCAGGAGTTTCTCAGCAGAATTTCTCTTATGCTTTATTGGCCAAAATGCAATCACGTGGCCACCCTACTGGAAGAGAGTCTGGGAAAGCAGCTATCTGGTGTTTTCTGTCTCTGTTGTGGGAGGCAGGCTCTGCCTACAGGGAAGAAGGGTAATGATGGCAGCTGGGAGGCAACAAACAGAGGTAGAGCCAGCCTTTCCCCTCCCATGGAGGGCCAGCACAAAGAGGAGCAAGTGTTCCAGGATCCTGAGTTGTGCTCTCAAGCCAGGGACCATTTGGGCTACAGAACAAACAGGATATACAGAACACATGAATATGTTCCCTAATTATTCAAGATCTTAGATCTATGAAAAGTGATCTAAAAGGAGAAAAATTTCAGTGTTTCCCTCAAGACTTCAAGACATAGATATTTCATAGCTATTTGCTTTTTGTATGAGGTGTTTATTCTGAAATTACTCTAACCATAACACAGAAACATTCACTGTTGTGGTAAATAGGTATTGAGAGTTTGAAGAACTGGCTGACCACATTAGCAGAATGTGGGGTCGTGTCACAGTCTGAAGTGGAGACTTCCTCATAACCCTTTGTATCTCCGTGACAGAGGCAGTCAGAGACGATGGGAGCCTTCTATGTGGGATACTTTGAGAGCTTGTGTCAAAACCAAGATGGTAGCCAAAGTGATCACTATACTCTGAACTAGGTTAGAGAGGAAGTTAATTCTCCACATCTTTCAAAACAACATCCTGCTTCAGGTTGCCTGGTAATAAAGTTGAGATTGGGTTTGGAGCCGGAGAAGAACAGATAATTATTAGATTTCTGTTAGACTTGCTTTCGGCTACTAGGGTGGTAGTGGTTCTTCCAGACTGGCTTCAGATTTGACAGCTTCTGATCAAGGCACTTTACCTCCATCAGGCTATTTCCCTTATTTTTAAAAACAAGTTCATAAAACTTCACAAATCACCTGTTAAATTTGACTAGTTATCTTTTACATTGATGGCAATCTGTTTACCTTTTTCTTCCCTACTACTTTTTTTTTTTAAGTTTATTTATTTTGAGAGAGAGCGAGTGAGCAGGGGAAGGGCAGAGAGAGAGGGAGAGAGAGGAATCCCAAGCAGGCTGTACCAGCAGCACAGAGCCTGATGTGGGGCTGGAACTCATGAACTGTGAGATCACGACCTGAGCCAAAACCAGGAGTCGGATGCTTAACAGACTGAGTCACCCAGATGCCCCTCTTCCCTGCTACTTTTTAATCCTTTGAATTTATTTCTCTCCTTGGACTCTTTCTTGACAGTTTTGTACATGACAATATTTGGAATCATTCGAATGGCCTCCCCAGATAGCATGCAGCTAAGGATCTGAAAGTTCAGCCCTGTGGGATATTATTAGCAGCCAGCTAAGATCTGGCTGGGAACAGCAAACCTACAGCTTGACTATTCCACGGCCAACACAATAGTTTGCTTTAAAAAAATTCTCTCTTCTTAAAATTTAAGGCATATGGGCTAGTGAGAATATAAAATAAAAATAATTTATAACTGTAGTTCTCAGAAATAACTGTCCTATTTTGGTGAATATTCTTCTAATCTTTTTTGGGAAAATATTTCACATATATATATGTGTATACACATATATACACACACAAAAAAATGGAGTCATACTGGACATACTATTGTATGAGTTTTTCCATTTAACATCTTATGAACAAATTCCATGAACATTTTCTCACAAACATTTAATTATTCTTTAATGGGGTTTTTACAATATTTTTGCCAAAATGTATTTAGTGTACTTTTATTTTGAGACATTTACATTGTTTCCATTTTTTTCTATTGTAAGAAATGCTATGATTGATAGCCTTAGGGCTTAAATGTTTGGGTACGTTGGTGATCATATTTAAAAAAAATTTTTTTTAATGCTTGTTTGAGAGTGGGGGTGGGGGCAGAGAGAGGAAAACAGAATTTGAAGCAGGCTCCAGGTTCTGAGCTGTCAGCACAGAGCTGGACACGAAGCTCGAACCCATGAATGGTGACATGACCTGAGAGGTCAGACGCTTAACCGACTGAGCCACCCAGATGCCGTGGTTATCATATTTTTATTAATTTTTAGCTTTTTGGTGATTGTATTTTTTCTAAATGTTTGTTTATTTTCGAGAGAAAGAGATAGAGTGTGAGTGGAGGAGGGGCAGAGACAGAGGGAGACACAGAATTTGAGACAGGCTCCACGCTCTCCATAGCCTGATGCAGGGCTCGAACTCACGGACAGCAAGACCATGACCCGAGCCCAGGTCCAATGCTTAATGGACTGAGCCACCCAGCACCCCATGGTGATCATACTTTTCAACTGAATTCCCGGAAGTGGATTGATGATTTGCCAATACACTGCTGCTTGGTACTGGCATAGAAGTACAGTGTGGCAGTGTGTGAAACCCGGCCAAGAGCTTATCATTTAGGGGCATTCGTTATGGGGTATGCATTGGGTATGGTGGGCACAAGAAGCCCGCCTGGAATCCCCCAGTGAAGTGTATTTGAGACAGTCAACACTCGGCAAATAGGGGTTCTGTATGTATTTCAAGTAAATTCTGCAAAATTAATTTCTGTTTAGTGACATATCTTTTTGGTCTTGGCTTTGGACTGTAGTGACTTGCAGAGAAACAGTCATATTACCAAGTCAAATATAGATTTTTTTCCTGATAGTCTCATAGGATGGCAGGAAGGAGGAAGCAGGAGAAGCCATCTGTCATAGGAGCCGGCGCTGGCAGATTTAATGTTGGGAAGGGTGACTTGGTCACAGTTTGGGTCACAGATTTAGCCTCTGTTTTCTGATTTCAGGATCATAATCTAGGATCCATGAATTTAAGAAGTCAGTAACTTAATAAAGTAAAACAGAAACTCAGCTGAAGTGGGGGTGAATTCTGGTCTTAATTATTACTTTTTTGAAATGTTGTTCTTTGGCATTTTCCCAACTTGAACCACTGTTTGCTTTTTATGCCTTTTTTTACTCTGCAATGTGTCATATTGTAATACATAATTTAGTAAGAGAGTTGCTGGTTATACCCTTGAGACATTTAATAGAAATGGATAATTAAATTAATAATTGTCTCTGACTGGGAGGTTTTAAGCCTACAGAGGGAGGAGTGTGGGAGTTAGCAGTAACTTTAAATTTTCTTTTCATATTTTTCAAAGAGCATGTATGTTTTAAAAGTACACTTTCTCCTCCTCCTCTCACCTTTGGGAGCTCTCAGAAGAAATTCAGGGGAAATGAACTAATGTCAGGTGTTGTAAAGCCAGACAGGCCTGGTTGTGAGACCTGCTTTGCTGTCTCCTGGATGTGGGGTCCTTGACTCAGACATTTAAGTCCTCTGAGCCTCAGCTTCTCAGTGTGTAAAATGAATATTTCATTAATTTTTTTACTGTAATAAATGAAACCGACTTTGACTAACTTAAGGCAAAAAAAGATTTATAGCAAGGCTACTGCAAAGCTCTTGAAATGGAAGAGAGAGTTAAACCATCAAGTCTTGGAACACGGGGCTCAGGGCCTCAGCCCGGGATAAGCACCCACACCTGTCCTGGGCCGAAACCTGTTTCCACTCAAGCCAGCCGCCCAGGAGAAGGAACCTGATTGGCTGGATGGAGTCACATGCCCTCCTGGCTCGCCTTCTCTCCCCACGGGGGCTGGTACTGGGCAGTTTGATTGGCAGTTCCACTAGCGTCACATGAAATGGGGGGAAATGTACTTCTTCAACATAAAGTGGGAGGGGGAGAGTTCTTACCAGAGGGAAGAGTTTTCGGTGTATGTACACAAACTCGGAATACTACCTCATCGCTCTTAGGAAGATTCCGCATACTTGTACCTAAGATCCTGGTGTAAGGTATGTGTTCAATAAACAATAGCTGTTGTGGTTATTGATGTTGGAAGGCCAGGATTACCTATTGTTTTAGTATGAGGGCAAGGTTAGGAAGTTAATTCTTTTTTCTTTTGAGTCCAGTGGATTTTCTTTACACCACATGTGACTGAATTGCAGGTTTCCTGAGACCCTTAGCAGATTGAGTGGATTAGAATTTCTATGGAAGTGGATCCCTGGTCTCTTCTTCTTTAACAAGTGACACATGTGATTCTCTTGCATCTTATGTTTTGAGAATAAGAGCCCTTAGTGATTAGGTTGGGAGGATTTGACTCTGCTCAGAAAGCCTTTTAAGAGAGATTTTTCTTTACCATCATAGCCGTGGAAGTTGTGTGTTTTGCTCAAGGAGTGAAACAACTAATCGGATGGGTTATGAGCTGTGTTTCTCAATTCTAGCTGCACATTGGAATCACCTGGGGAGCACTGACCACCCATCTCGGAGAGCCCAGACATAGCTAGTTCCCACCAGCACCCAGATGATTTCAGTGTATACCTAGGTTGGAAGCTGTAGAGATGTCCTTTTGCACACACTCTGGAAGCCCAGTGGTCTCACCCTTCTGTCGACGGCTCAGAGGATGCAGAATTCTGAACTTCCAGAGCATAGGCTCTTCAGTTGCCCCATTAGAGCCCCACAGTTACCCAGTCCTAAGGCAGGTGGGGGTAGGTAGTAATCTCCTGATTTTAGAGATGAAGGAACGGACCCCTCAGAAAGATTCCCTGACTAGTGATTCCACCAAAGTTGCATAGCTTAGAAAAGGCAGAGCCAGAACCCAGGCTTGATCTTCTGGCTCCCAGCTCTGTACATTTCCCCCTCAGAGACTGGAACATTCAGATTTTCCAAGCTTTCTCTGAGTTACAGTTTCAGGGAAACCTAAGGGTGAGCCCTGAGCCCTTCACAAGAAAGCTTATGTGAAAAACATCCTTCGGGGCTTTCAGCCACTTTCTGGGAGGTCTTTAAGTCATTTCTGTCCCTGGAGCTTTGATTTCGCTACCAGTTCTGAGTGTGGTGCCTTCGGGAGTGAGAGGGGTAGGGACTGCGATTACAAACCATAGCACCCCTGCCAGCTTCCTGCGGGTGGGCTCATCCTCTGAAGGAACATTCCCAGATGAGCTGTCGGCTCTGCTACAAGAGTCTGCCTTAGATTTTCCCTTCCAGACAGCACAGAGCAGAGAACTAAACCCAGTAAATACTTGATGATTAGACAGTGATTTTCTCACCCTTCTGACTTCCTCAGCATCCGCTGCCTCTTGACTACCTTTTTAAGCTTATTTTTTTCAATAAGAAACCAATATATAATCACCAAAAGACAAAAAGGAGTACCAAAAAGGAGTCTCTTGTAATAGTGATAGGTGTTTATTATACACACTGTAAGTCTAATCAACTTTGTTTGATTTAATCTGCACTATACCCAATCTATACATGAGGACTTTCAGAACCTGAACCCTTGCCCACCATCCACCTTCCTGTACACAGCTGCCAGTAAAACACGCAGCCTCCTTCACACTTGGGGCTCTTCTGCCTTCTTCGTGTATTCACCCAAGTGAACTCTTGCTGTTCCTGACGGAGACAGGGAGACTGGTACTGTATTTGATATCTCTGGGTCTTTGCTGTCCTGGGCTTGGTATCAAAAATGGTTCTCTGTTGTGCCCATCTGGCCAGTTTTGGCTCTGCTATTAACGCACAGCCAAAAGACAGCCTATTATGGGCCGGATTGAGTCTCCCCAAAATTCATATGTTGAAATGCCAGCCTCTGGTATCTTGGAATGTGACTGCATTTGGAGATAAGATCTTTAAAGAGGTGATTAAGTTAACATGAGGCCATTAAGGTGGCCCCTAATCCAATCTGACTGGTATCCTTGTAAGAGGAAATTTGGATATACATATAGACCTTGGGGAGTCCTATGTACAGAGGGTAGGCCATGTGAGAGGACACAGGAAGAAGACAGCCATCCACAAGCCAGAGAGGGAGAGGCCTCTGGAGAAATCACCCCTTGCTGACACCTTGATCTTGGACTTCCAGTCTGCAGAATGCTAAGGAAATAAATTTCTGTTAAGACGACCCAGTCTGTGGCATTTTGATATGGTAACCTTAGCAAACTCACACACTCTAAAACCGTTCTTGATGTCCAGCTCCACCCCCAGAAAGACCTAACACTCCTTGCTTTCTCATCAGGCCCCTTTCACTAAACTGTTTTCTTGTTTGTCATCCCCTCTGGGCATGTTCTTTGAGAGCCACGTCTGGCTCATTCCTGCCTTTCTAGCATCTAGGACAGTGCTGAGTGCATCCTGGGCTTGGGAAAAGCTATAAGTGAAGGAATACATGAACAACCTGATGCTTGAAACTCTTGCCTGGTGTCCTGGCCTCTGAGTAGGGGTCCAACAACTGCTGGTGGTAGATTGATTTGGTTTATGTACACCATGGACATTCACGGAAGGGTGAAGGGACTCCACAGATGGAGAGGGGTCAGGCAGACAAGCAGGGCCCAGGAGTGGTGGTTGTCCAACTCCCCTTCTCCCCGCAGCCACACTTCCTCCTGCTGACTCACATGCTTTGGAACAGTCCTGTGCTTTGCAGCCTTCTGGTCTGGGCCCCTTAAGCTCAGCCCTCCCTTCAGGCTGTCGGCCACTTGGTCACAGGCAGAAGATGTGAATTCCCTGAGGCCCCATTGTGTGGTCCTCTTCTCAAAGTCTGTTTCCCCACCCCAATTTCTGGAAGTCCCTTTGGAAGGTTTGACAGACGGTCTCTCTTTCCCACCCCTCCAGCTGGACAGGCTCAGGGAACAGAAGGAGCTTTTTGGGAACAGGCTGGGGAGGAGGAGCCAGAAGAGTGACAAAGGCACAAATGGGGGCTTTCTTTGCTCTGTACTTGTTGCCGGGGCAGGGCTCTGAGCTGCCTCCAAAGTGGTCCTCTGGTAATAGGGAAAGCAAAAGAGATTTGCTAACAGGATGGCATTTATGCATAAGCCAACCCATCCCAGGTTTCAGCCCTGATGGTGGATAGCCTCTTTGCATAAGGAAACCCTCTGGAGGGAAGGGTTTTAAGTGAGAAAGAGGCCAGGCAGACAGGCCTGGCCCAGGATCAAAGCAGTGGGCCTCGGAGGGTGGGCTGAGAGCAGGACAGGCTGGATCTAACTTCTGGGTCAGCGCCATGAACCAGGCAGTGGGGAGCAGGGCAGGCCTGGATGATGCAAGGGGTGGGCAGCGTCCCCCTTGACCGCTCTCACCTGGGCTTCCTACAGCGACAAGAAGGTGTCAGAAACCTATGGTTAGCAATGGTGTGGTGGCCAGCAGAGTTGGAGGTGGCCTGGGGAGGATGGCTGTTGCCTTGGGAGGCTGGGCCAGCTTCTCCGGCAAGCTCAGTGCCTGGGGCCCATGCCACTTGAAGAGGCCACAGTGATGTTTTATTTTCTTTTAAAATCAGGAGAAAAGAGGGGCACCTGGGTGGCTCAGTTGGTTAAGCGTCCGACTTCAGCTCAGGTCACGATCTCACAGTCCGTGAGTTTGAGCCCCACGTCGGGCTCTGGGCCGATGGCTCAGAGCCTGGAGCCTGCTTCCGATTCTGTGTCTCCCTCTCTCTCTGCCCCTCCCCCGTTCATGCTCTGTCTCTCTCTGTCTCAAAAATAAATAAACATTAACAAAAAAATTTAAAATCAGGAGAAAAGAAATGAACTTTTAAGATACAAGTTACATGTTCTATGATTCCTTTTAAAAGAAGGGTCCGGAATAGGCAAATCCATAGAGACAGAAAGTAGATTAGTGACTGCCAGGCTCTGGGAAGAAGGGGCAGTGGGGAGTAACTGCTCATGGGTTTGGGGGGTGGGAGAAGGTGCTATCTCTTTTCCGTGTGATAAAAAATGTTCTGGAATTAGGTAGTGGTAGAAGTTGCACAACCTGGTGAATATACAAAAAATGAATTGTGCACCGTAAAAGGGTGTGCTTTGTGGCATGGGGATTATATCTCAATAAAGCTGTTATTTTATTTTTTAAAAGCAAGGGGGTCAGGGAGAGAGGAAGAAAAGAAGAAAATCTAGAACAGTCGCATAACATATAATCTTTGACCAAATGAACAAGAAATGTGGTTGTTGTTGTTTTGAACAAGAAATGTGTTTAAACAAAAAAATGAGATGAGTTTAGGCAAAACTAACCTAACAGGTTTCATCTGGGTGTATTAACTCTGTCAGGCTGCTTTGTGGAATGCTGAGCTAATGAGAATTTTTAAGGCTGCATTTAGACTGAAAAGAGTAGGCAGGGTGATCAATTAAGCAGAGGGGCCGGAGGAGAGGGTGCCTGTGGTAAGTGTTTGCCATCCCTGCCCGTGTGACCTTTGAGGTCCTGTCCTCACTTTCACACTGTCCCTGACCTGAGACACTCCCATGAAACAGGAAGGGGAAATGTGGACCCCAGAAGTGGATTAGAGAGTGAAGGGAGGCCTTGTTACACCTAGCACAGACCCTGATCCCGTCCATGCCGGCCAGGGCTCCCTGGCATTTCTCCCTACACCGTTTCCTTCTTGTAACAGGCCATTCACCTGCTGCCCCCCAGTATGTAAACAGTTCCTGCGGAGAGCTCTTAACCAGCTCTGTGCAGGTTAAGAGTCACATGCAGCTCATGTGCAGCCATGACACATCTCTCCTAAGTGTTCTCTGCGTTCCTCTATCAGAGAACTCTCCTTGGAGAAAGGGCAGTTGAGCAAAGGATTTAGACAAACCCTGTCTTGGTGCAGATCCTATCATTAAAATAAATGCATCATTAGCACTCTTTTCTTTCCAGTGGGGCTCAGCATGTGACATCCCTCCCCCCCCCTTACTTTTCCAAGAGTGTGTCAAGAGACTAGCTTTGGGCAGCAGAGAAAAATACATTCATCACTGGAACGACAGCCACAGCAGGCAAAGCCATTTTTATCCGGTGGTGTTGGAGCTGGCCTCCCTTCTGGGAGAAAGAATGCATATTAGAGGTCCTGTTTACAAATATGCACCTTTTGCTGATTTCTCTCACCGCCCAGCAATTTTTCAATAGGACAGCTTTTCTTGGAAAGACTATACCCTGCCACAAGATGATAAAATGTGGTATCCGGAGAGATGCCTGGGGCTCTGTTTGTTTAACCGGGTAATTGGACTAATTGGGCATAGACTCTGAAAGGTCATCTTCCTGCAGCCAAGTCACCCCAGGTGCTGGTTTGCACAGAGGCTCTCTGGTTGAATAATTGTCTAAAAGCTCCTCCCCCTCTTCACCTGCTTCTCTAGGTCAAGTTTACAAGCCCTCTGCTCACTTTTATGCAAAACAAATTGTGAACTCCCTGAGCTGCATAAACCTTTCTAGAAAGAACCAAATGTGTGAGGCTCATTTCTTCCACCTCTTTGCTATTTGAAGCTAACCCTGTTTTCCCTCCCTGACTCACTAATACACTTAAGCCCTAGAACTGCTAATGAGATCAGAAAGTGATTAGCTGTCAGTCCACAAGAGAAATAGATCAGTGATGGTTTCAGGCGGAGAAAAGAATGCCCCCAATGAGAGTACACAGATTTTTCTGATCATATTTATGCTCCTTTTTTATCATGTATGACATTCTTTTAGGGTCTGTTGTCTCTACAAGATCGTCTACAGAGCCTCCCAGCAGGTGCTGTCCACATGTCTACTTTAGAAAGCCCAGAGTAACTATTCTCAGAAGCTGAGCTCAGGGTAAAGGCACAACAGTTAGAGTTTGTTACAGCCAAGATGCTTTTGTTTAAAAATCAAACACTCCCTGGGGTGCCTGGGTGGCGCAGTCGGTTAAGCGTCCGACTTCAGCCAGGTCACGATCTCGCGGTCCGTGAGTTCGAGCCCCGCGTCGGGCTCTGGGCTGATGGCTCAGAGCCTGGAGCCTGTTTCCAATTCTGTGTCTCCCTCTCTCTCTGCCCCTCCCCGGTTCATGCTCTGTCTCTCTCTGTCCCAAAAATAAAATAAAAAATGTTTAAAAAAAAAAAAAAATCAAACACTCCCTTTGCAGGAGGCCACATGGGATGGTGGGAAAAGCCAGACACACGAATTTGGGTGTGATTCCTTGGCTGTTGCTCTCCCATGTTGCGTGACTTCGGTGAACTACTTGTCTTCTCTAAGGGCCTCAGTTCTCATAACTGTGAAATGGGGAAGCCTCCTTTGCAGGGAGAACATCTAGCAGTGCCCAGACAAATAAAGAAGGGAGGCTGAATAAAAAATTAGTAATTATTACTAATTTCATTTTTTTTTAAGAGAGAGTGCCAGTGGGAGAGAGGGGCAGAGGGAGAGAGGGGCAGAGGGAGAGAGAGAGAATATCTTAAGCAAGCTCCATGCTCAGTGGAGCTTGACATGGGGCTTGAACCCACACATGACCTGAGCCCAAATCAAGAGTCAGAGCTCAACTGACTGAGCCACCCAGGCACTCCACTAATTGCATTTCTAAAGGCCACTCCAGCCTGGTGTTAAAATAAGGAATTGAATAACTGCTATGTTTATGGTCTCCCTTGCAGTGGGCCATTTCGGGACCCCACAGCCCAGCAAAGCCCTCTGGAATGGTTTTTGAAAATTCGTAGTAGGTACCGTTGTGTGTTCCCAAACAAGGCTGATCAGCCACCATTTCCACTCAGTGAGTGGATGTGCTCTTCCAGGCCTGTGATGCTGGTAGGTCTGCTTCCAGGGAAATCCCCCATTGGGACAGTCAGCCCACACCCCCAGCAGGGCCACAGGAGGTTTTTGTGGGCCTCCTTTTCCATGTGAAAATATATATTAAAAATTATATTTTATTACTCAGTTGCTAAAGGATAAGTACAATCCAGGCTGGGTAAAAATTAAAATATCTCTTCAACTCTAAAAGTTCTTTTTTTAAAAAAAAAATTGAGGGGAATTCACACAACAAAAAATCAGCCATTTTAAAATGTAAACTTGTTGGGATGAGCACTGGGTGTAGTATGTAAGTGATGAATCACTGACTTCTACTCCTGAAACCAATATTGTGCCGTATGTTGGCTAACTAAAATTTAAATTAAAAAAAAAAAATCAAGTATATAGTTCAGTAACATCTGCTATATCCATAATGCTGTATGGCCATTCTCTCTGGTTCCAAGACACTTTTATCATTCCCAAAGGAGACCTTGTGCCATGAAAAATCAGTCCCCATTGCTTCTTTCACTTAGCATAGTGTCTTCAACTTTCTTCCATGTTGTAGCCAATATTAATACTTCCTTCCTTTTCATGGCTGAGTAGGCTTCCATTGTGTGGATGTGCCACATTTTATTGATCCTTTTGTCAGTTGATGGACTTTGGGTTGTTTCCATGTTTTGGCTGTTATGAATCATGCTTCTATGAGCATTCACGTACAAGTTTTTGTCTGGATATTTGTTTTCATTTCTCTTGGGTATGTACCTAGGAGTGGAATTGCTGAGTCCTATGGTGACTCTAAGCTTATTAACTTTTTGAGGAACTACCACTATTTTCCAAAGCAGCTGTCCTGTTTTTATATCCCACAAGCAGCATATGAAGGTTCTAATTTATCCACATCCTCTCCAGCACGTTATTACCTTTTTATGGTAGCCATCATAGTGAGTATGAAGTGGCATCCATCCATCTGATTTTAAGGACAAGCTGAAGACCAGAGAGGAGATGAGCCATGTACAACCTCATATGTTCAGAGTCAGGCTCTGGACAGCAAATATTTTTAACTTCCAGCTTGATGCTTGTTCCCCCATCAGAGGAAATGTCCTTTCTCTTCAACATCAAGAGAAAGCAAAGTCAGCTACCAAAGTGATATGTGGAGCCGGACTTCTCTCACTAGCTAGTATTATAGAACTCTAGGAGCTCCCCACAAATGGAGAATAGCAGCAGGTGGGCTTCAGGGGAGGGAGCCTTCCCACCCAGCCAGCATTCTGGTTGGGAGTGGCCCAGGCTCTTGGCAATTTCTTTCTGAACTTTTTTTAGATGGGACAGAGCTTTAGCAATGACATGTGTCTGCTTTACCTACACAGCAGGTTCTGTTGAGAACCTATTAGATGCTAGTTACAGTTTTACACATTGGAGGTACAAAAATAAATAAGGTGTGGCTTGAATCCAACCTACTACCTCTGTATTATTCTGTTATGTTAACAGTACAGGTAGGTGCAGGGCACAAAGGGAGTCAGATAAGTGGCACGAGCCAGTTGGGAAGAGGGGAATGAGCGCTGAGTCTGGAAGGGCTCAGAGTGATGGGGAGAAGTTTGCTTGCCAGGTCTGCCCTGTGCATGGAAGCAGGAACAGCATGCAAACAACATGTCTGGGTGGGTGGGTGAGAACAGTTTGAAGTCACATAGAACGTTCAACAGGCCAGGCTTGAAACCCCTGAGAGCATTTTAACTCAGCTATACACAGCTGAGAAGCCATTTTTTAGGGGTGTGCTAATCAGCTTTATATAATCCAAGCCATGGATTTTTTTCACAAGTGGTCAAAAGTGGAGTGAGAAAGGCACCCATCGACTAGCTGAGCAAATAATGTTCGTAGCCACTGATCAGGTTCTGCATTTGAGCATATACAGTACAGAAAGTGCTGGGACATCAGGATGGCTTTGCTGGTCACATCCCCCACCCCCAAGTGTGACTATTATTTTCAGTTATGAAGGAAACATTAGGTCCCCAAACAACCATACAAACAAAAAAAAACATGCATTGATTCATCTTTTCCATCTTGGTTTCTGTAAAGTACCTCTTTTTTTACATTAGCCTTTGGCTATGTGGTTTCTGCCCAGGCAGGCCTCAGCAAAATTGTGAAACAGGTGAGGTTTCTTCCTTAGGCCCATCAAAAGCTACAGTAAATCCCCCTCCTAATGATCTAGACTGAACAGTGATGCATTAGGTGCAATATGCCTGAGGTGCTGTTTACTTGTAACACTGAACACATTCTTGATTTTAAATCTTCGGTTGGAAATCCTTTACTCTTCAAAGCTGTGTTTCTAGAGCTTTGGGTTGGTAGAAATATCTGTCATGTTAGTTTCAAGTGTCTTTTTTTTTTTTTAATGGAAAACCCAGAGATTGGGTGACCAGTGGTGATGGCACATGTAGTTTGGAGCACATTCCAGCTGCTATTCATAAACAGTCATTTCTGTTGGTAAGAATCCTGGCAGGCTCTGGAATTCATACCCAGGAGCTGTGTGACATCAGTCTTACTGAACACTAATAGGGAGGGAGAATAGTAAACTTTTTGAAGCTTTTTCACAAAATTAGTTAGAGTGTATAATACTGAACAATGAGGAGATGACATGTTTCTTAAGATAGGGGTAGTCACATTTAAAATAAAATTGATGAAATGGCAATTGTCTATCACAGAATGTTATCATTTTTAAAAATTGGGATGGCTGGGTGGGAGCTGGAAGCTTCTAAACCATCTGTAACATCACCATTGTGGAAGAAATGCTCTCTTTCCTTTGTAGAAGGAACATGACTTTCTTCTGGTTTGGAATAAGGTCTAACCTCCAGTGTGTTGGGCAATAGACACACTGTGTGAACCTAGTCTCCCTATTTGTTTTCTAGAGGAGAAGGAATAGTTTGTAGAAAGTTTCTAAGGAGGGTGCTAGCATCTTTCTCTCTCTCAGTAGCACTGGCACGTGGACAGCAGTAGGCAGAAGGGCTGAGAGGAGACATAGGTCCGTTAGGGAGGAGGATGGGCTGGGCTGTGTCTCAAGGACTCTTGAAGTGGGAGAGGGGGTGGGGGTGGGCTCCTGGGGTGAGCACCAGAGCGAGGATGAGTAGTGGTACTAGAGGTACTAGGACACCAGAGACCATGTAAGGTAGGGATGTGTGAACCAGGGATTCCCTCCATCAGAGCTTGCTGTAGGTCAAGATGGGCTTGTCCTAGAAGATCAGCGTTTGGCCTGGGGTGAGGATATGCAGAGCACAAGTCTTACCCGTGGTTTGGGGCAACGTGGGATGATTTATGGACGCTTGTCTTCACAAGAGCCCTGTGTTTGCTCACACCTCTCTCTTTTCTTGGAAAGTAGTTCACACCACACATACCTGCTAGTTTTTCCAAATTTAGCCAGAACATCACTTCACTGTGACAATTTCCTGACATCAGACATAGACCACAGCACTTCTCACTCATGTGTTTCTGTCCCTGCTTACTGTGTCTAGATGGTGAGGTACTAAGTGTGAGACCACGCCCTAGTCCTCCGGTGTTCCCACTGTCCAGCACAGCGGATGCTTAGCAGTTGTTCTTGAGTGAATGAGTAAATAAATTGGATTTTGTCTTCAGCACCAGTTGTTAGGGTCATTTTCTCTCCGGCCTGCAGCCTCCCTGTGTCCCCTCCACCCCCACCCCTCCTCAGTCATCTAATTTAGCCAAGGGCACCCAGGGAGAGGGCCTAAAATGCTTCTGGCTATCTAAGTTTATGGCCTATGATTTTGTATTGCTACTGTTACCACAAACTCAAGATGGGCACCCCAGCTGAAATCAACTGTCAGATACTACAAAGTCCCTGGAGATGTTTTGATACCATGCACTGACCCGCAGTGATGGATGGAGATATATACATATACATACACACACACACATATATATTTAATGTTTATTTATTTTTGAGGGAGAGAGCAGGGGAGAGGCAGAGAGAGAGAGAGAGAGAGAGACAGACAGAATTTGAAGCAGACTCCAGGCTCTGAGGTGTCAGCACAGAGCCTGATGCGGGGCTCAAACTCATGAACCTTGAGATCATGACCTGAGCCAAAGTCGGAAGCTTAACCGACTGAGCCACCCGCACGCACCATAAGAAAAGGCATAAAAAGAAAAAAAAAATTAAAATGGAAATGGAGGTTGGAAAAAAAAGTTACCACAAACTTCGTGGCTTAAAGCAACACAAGTTTATTATCTGACAATTTTAGAGGTCAGAAGTCTGATATGGGTCTCTATGGGCTACAGTCAAGGTATCAGCAGGGCTGTGTTCCTTTTGGAGGCTCTTGGGGAGATTCTGGTTCCCTTCTTTTTCTAGCTTCTTGAGGCTACCCACACTGTTTCCTCATTGCAGCTTCTTCCTGTTTCTTCTTCTAACAGTGAGTCAAGTCCTTATGACACCATCTCCCTGGTTTGCTGTCTTCTGCCTCCCTCGTACATTGGGCCCACCCAAATACAGCACAGTCTCATCCTGTCAAGGGCGGCTGATTAGCAACCTTAATTCCATCTGCAACCTTATCTCTCTTCAGCATGTAACCTAACATATTCATGGATTCTGAGCAGTAGGATGTGGACACCTTTGGGGGGCAATTCTACCTGCCACAGCCTGCGATACATTTCAAATCTGAAATGGGGAGTCTTTTGGTTACTAACCTGTCTTAGCCCATGTAGGCTGCTGTAGCAAAATACCACTGACTGGGTAGGTTATAAACAACAGACATGTATTTCTCATAGTTCTGGAGGATGGACCAAGATCAAGGCCCTCAGAGATCCTATGTATGCCTGGTATAGGCCTGCTTCCTAGTTCACAGGCAGCCATCTTCTTGCTGTGTTCTCACACAGTGGAAGGGGCAATGGAACTTTCTGGGGGCTCTTTTATAAAGGTGCTGATCCCATTCATGAGGGCTCCACACTCATGACGAAATTGCTTCCCAAATGTCCTATGTCCTAATACCATCACATTGGGGGTTAATTTACAACATGTGAATTTCGGGGGGGCACAAACATTCAGTCTAGAGCACTACTCCTAGCTCTCTTCCATTGCTTTCAATAACAGAGTTAATTGCTTAAGGATTTGCCTTCAAGCCAAAGATCAGTGGTTGATCCGGAAAGAACCAGCTAGGCCCTGTGGTGATCACCTTCCTTCACAAACATGGGAGTGACAGACATGCAAGGCAATGGCTTCTTTTTGCTTCTTCTTCTTCTTCTTCTTTTTTTTGAGTGTTTATTTTTAAGAGCGCGCGCGTGAGAGAGACAGAGAAAGAGAGAGAGAGAGAGAGAGAGAGAGAAAGAGAGTGTGAGTGGGGGAGGAGAAGAGAGAGAGGGAGACACAGAATCCGAAGCAGGCTCCAGGCTCTGAGCTGTCAGCATAGAGCCCCACGCGGGACTCGAACCCAAGAACAATGGGATCATGACCTGTGCAGAAGTCGCATGTTTAACCAACTTAGCCACCCAGGCATCCTGGCTTCTCTCTGTTTCTAAATCCTCACCACAATTGTGTGTGTATTTGACCACAGATGACTGTTAATAATGACAGCCAAGTGGCGAGCTCTATTTTGTCTGTATTATCCCAATTACTATCATCGCTGAAGGGTAGGTATTACTGTCCCCAGGTTCAAAGGAGAAAACTGAGGTTGGGTCAAACAGTAACTTGCCCCAGGTCACCTACTAAGTGGGAGAGCTGGGTTTAGAGTCTGGGTTTAGGAATCATTCCTCTTAAAACTCCTCTCAAATTATTTGTTAGTCCTTAGGAAAGAGGCTGTGCTTTAGAATTACTTGGTGAACTTTTAAAGAATACCAGTGGTTCTGCTTCAAACCATTTACATCAGAATCTTTGGGAGTAGGGCTTGGTCATCTGTATTTTTTGATTCCCTAGTTATTGTAAATTGTGGTTAGGGTTAAGAAATGCTGCCTCGGGGAAAGTTGTGTCTGCTCTCTAGAACCCAGCTTTGCATCATTCTGTGCCCTCAACCTCTGGGCCTAACTGACTCCCTCACGTTCTGTAGCCAAAGAGGAAGAGTTGAGCAGGCGGAGTTTCTCTGATTCTCTTGTGCTGGATGACCCCCTTCTTTCTTGTTAGCAGGCCCCTTGCTTAGGGCCCCTGTTTATGGGGAGCTTGTCTAAGTGCGCTTTCGCCCTGTCCTGACTTAGCGGCTGCAGATGATGCCCTTGGCTGTGCATCTGTCTCTACCCAGGTGAGCAGGGATGCAGAGAAACAGCCCCAGTGAGCACAGGCGTGATGTCTGCACTTCACAGGAGTAGAGGTACTTCATTCTCACGCCCTTACCCCCTTTTCCCCCATTGATTTTATGGCGGAGTAAAGTTCTCAGTAGTAGCAGAAAACAGTCCTTTTCAAAGACAGTGATTTAAGTTTTTCCCCTGACTTCTTGTTGGTTTTAGTAAATCCACCTGATGCTTGAGAGTGGAAATACCTTGAATGCTTGCCCAGAATGGTGGACTTGTGCTGTTTCTAGAAGGAGCAGGCGATTGTGGTGTAGTGTAGCCAACGTTTAGCCCCACTTGGGGCACATGTTTGTGGAGTGACTTGAGGAAGATGATTAACAGTCTGTGCCTCCACTGCAAAAGTGGTGACCCTAGGAGGGTGGTGGGTGGTAGGATGTACTTGGGGGGTCTTCAGCTTTCTAGGCCAGACTGTGTGTTAATATGTAAAACAATTTTTCTTCTTCTTTTTAATGTTTGTTTATCTTTGAGAGAGAGAATGAGAGAGAGAGAGCATGAATGGGGCAGGGGCAGAGAGAGAGGGAGACACAGAATCCGAAGCAGGCTTCAGGCACTGAGCTGTCAGCACAGAGCCTGATGTGGGGCTTGAACTCATGAACTACGAGATCATGACCTGAGCTGAAGTCAGACACTTAACCAGCTGAGTCACCCAGGTGTCCCCTACAAAAAATTTTTCTTATTCATGAAACACTTCAAAGATACAGTAAATGAGAGGTAATGATATAGCAGAGCCTTACGTGTCCATTAGGTAACCAGTGTTAACAATGGTTATTGTTTTGTTGCATTTGCTTTAAGAGGTCTTAAAAAAGAGAAAGGATGAGGCACCTGGGTGGCTCAGTCGATTAAGCATCTAACTCTCCATCTTGGTTCAGGTCATGATCTCATGGTTCATAAGTTGGAGGCCCACATCAGGCTCTGAACTAACAGTGCAGAGCCTGTTTGGGATTCTTGGTATCCCTTTCTCTCTGCCCCTCCCCTGGTCATGCTGTCTTTGTCTCTCTCAAAATAAATAAATTAAAAAAAAAAAAAAAAAAAAGAAAGTTAATTCCTATATAGCTGTTGCCCCTACCCCATCTTTTTTCTCCATTCTTCTCCTTCCCCAAAGGTAACCACTCACTTGAACTTGATGTATGTTATTCTCATGAATGACTTTATATATTTTTTTTAATTTTTTTTTAACGTTTATTCATTTTTTTGAGACAGAGAGAGACAGAGCATGAATGGGGGAAGGTCAGAGAGAGAGGGAGAGATAGAATCTGAAACAGGCTCCAGGCTCTGAGCTGTCAGCACAGAGCCCTACGCGGGGCTCGAACTCACGGACCGTGAGATCATGACCTGAGCCGAAGTCAGACGACCAACCGACTGAGCCACCCAGGCGCCCCATGACTTTATATTTTAACTGCACTGGATATATTTATAAATGGTCATACTATGGTTGTTTTGTGTTTTTAAATTAATTATTATACAGACAGTCCCTGATTAGCAATTTTTCATCTTTATGATGGTACAAAGGTAGTCTGTATTCAGTAGCAACTGAACCTCGAATTTTGAGTGTTGATGTTTTCCAGCATAGCCATATGCTGTTTGATGCTCTCTCCTGATGCTGGGCAGTGGCAGCTTGAGGTCAAAGAACTGACCCACTTATGACAACTCTGTATCTGGACAACCATCCTGTTTCTGCCCTGCAGCGCAGAGGTTAATTAATTACACAAGAGAGTCAACACTTGATTATAAAATGGCTTTGTGTTATATGATTGTGCCCATCAGTGAGCTATTATAAATGTTCTGAGCACATTTGGTAGATTAGGTGTATAAATGCATTTTCCACATACTATATTTTCAGCTTATGGTGGGTTTGTCAGGACCCCATCTTAAGTTGAGGAAGATCCATATTTCTTTTCCTTTTGTTTTTTTTCTTTTCATGACTTGAGAAATCCTTTTCTGTCCCAAATTCAGTAAAGATATTTTTCTATGTTTCCTTTAAGGGTTTTACAGTATTGTTTTTCACATACATGCTGTTAATCCATTTAAAATTTTAATTTTTGTGAAGGTGTAAGGAACTTTATTTTTCTTTTATTTTTTTTCATCATTCCTTTAGGGCTCCATCCTTTCCCTGTTGATTTATAGGGTTACCTGTATCATATGTCTGACTTTTGTATATATGGATCCCTTTTATGCTTTGTATTCATTTCTATTGGTCAAGCTATCTAGTTCTATACCAATACCATGTTGTTTTAATTACTATAGCTTTGTAAGTTTTTAATTCATATATTTATATATTTTTAGGTGTTTATTTTTGAGAGAGAGAGAGAGAGAGAGAGCGAGCAAGTTGGAGAGAGGCAGACAGAAAGAGGGAGACAGAGGATGCGAAGCAGGCTTTGCTCTGAGAGTGGAGAGTCCGATGTGGGGCTTGATCTCATGAACTGTGAGATCATGACTTGAGCTGAAGCTAGATGCTTAACTGACTGAGCCCCTAATTAATATTTTTATTGAGATACAATACATGTCCCATAAAATTTGCCTTACCAGAATGTAAAATTTAGTGTGTTCACAAAGTTGTACAATCAACTTCAGTACCTAACTCCTGAATACATTTGTCACCCCCAAAAGAAACCCTGTACCCATTATCAGCCACTCCCATCCCATCTCCCCAGCCCCTGGCAACCACTAACCTACCTTCTGTCTCTATAGATTTGCATATTCTGGACATTTCATGGAAATGGAGTTATACAATATGTAGTCTTTTGAGTCTGGCTTCTTTCATGCAGCATTTTTCCAGTTTCATTGATGATGTAGCATGTTTCACTATGCTATTCTTTTTATGGCTGAGTAATACCCCACTGTATGGATATACCACATTTTGTTTATCCACTTGTCAATTGGTGAACATTTGGGTTGTTTCCACCTCTTGGCTTTTATAAATAATGCCACTATGAACATTCCTGTACAAGTTTTTATGTGGACATGTTTTCATTTCTCTTGGGTATATACCTAAGAGTGCTATTGCCAGACAAAAGGACAATTCTATGTTTAACATTTTGAAGAACCACTGAACTATTTTCCAGAGTGGTTACACCATTTTACATTTCCACCAGTAATGTGTGAGGGTTCAAATTTCCCTCCATCCTCACCAACGCTTGCTGATTATTGTTATCCTACAGAGCATGAAATTGTGTCTCATTGTGGTTTTGATTGGTATTTTCTAATGACTAATGATGCTGAGAAACTTTTCATGTGATTATTGGTTATATGCACATCTTCTTTGGAGAAATGTCTATTCAAATCCGTAGTTTCATCATGTGTTTCAATATTAGTAGATGGTCCCTTCCATTTAATTCTTCAAAAGTCTTGCTATTCTTGGCCCTTCACTCTTTCACATAAATTTTATCATGAGCTTATCCCACCCAAAAATTCATTGGGATATATAACAGAACTTGAGTTCATAGATTAATTTGGAAAAATTGATTCCTGAAAATGTGGAAAATATCATTAATTTCCTCAGGTCTGAATTGCCTGCCTCCAAATTATTACTGAGAGTGGAGCGGGGGTCGGGGACAGGAATGGGGTTGAGAGGAGGAGGGAGAGGGGTGGAAGGGAGAGAAGGAGGAGGGTTTGAGGAGGGGGAGGGAGAAGTGGGGAGAGGTGGGAGAGAGACCAGGAATGGGGAGAGCAGTTGCAGGAGAGAGAGAGGCTAATAGTTTAAACTACTGTTATTTTGCATTTCTGTTATGCTCAGTCATAATCCATATCCCAAATAATAAAGTGGTATATCTCTCCATTTACTTAGTGTCTTTAAATATATTCTTAAAATTTTAAAACATAATTTTGTCCATAAAAGTTTTCACATCATGTGTTAAGTGTATTTCTATGTTCTTGATAATGTTTGTTGGTATTGGTATGTTTCTTAAAATCACATTTTTTATATGTTGGTTGCTAGTGTGTAAGAACTAGGTATTGTTTGTGTACCAGCAACTTTATTGAATGTTTTTATTAGTTCTGTCAGTTTGACTGTAGATGTTTTTGACTTCTCTGTGTTGGTAGCATTATCTGTGAATTATTATTACTTTTTTCTTTCTTTCCAATTATTATATCATTTTTTTCTAGTCTCACTGCATTAACATTGACAATACAAGTTTGTATAGAAGCAGTAATAGCTGATATCCTTATATTTTCCTTATTTTAAGGGAGAAATTCTAATTTTTCACTATTTTTATTGTTTGCTGTATGTTTTTGATAGACAATTCTTTATGTAGTTAAAAAGAAATCCCTTTTATTTCTACTAAGAATTTTACCTCAAAATGAGAATTTATTTTATCATAGGTCTTTTTTGTTCCTATACACTTTTATTTTTCTTATTTAGCTTATTATTAGGTGGATTATATGAATGGATTTTCTAACATTAGACCTTGCTAAGATGAAACCCACAGTGAAGAAATTGTGGTACATTGCTAAGCTTAATTTGTTAACCTGTTTATAAAAATTCTGTGTGCCTATATTTGTGAGATTGCCCTATGGTTTTTAATTCTCACACTATCCTGTCTGGGTTATCTAAGGATATGTCACTCTTATAAAATGAGTGGGGAGCATTTCCTCTTTTTTTGTTTTCTGAAACAATTTCATTAAGATTGAAAATATCTGTTCCTGCAATGTTTGGTAGAACTTACCCCAGGAATAATTTGAGGTTGGGTTTTTTTGTGGGTATATTTGTGTATGTGTGTGATTATGTGCAGATGTACTTGTGTGTGAATTAATTTTAAACTATTCATTTTATCTACTGATTATAGGGCTATTCAAATTTTTATATTTTCTTGGGTGGTTTTGGTAAATTATATTTTTCTAAAATATTATAACTTTAATCTGAATATTCAAATATTGTTCATAGTATTGTTGTTCATAGTATTTTCTTATGATTCTGAAAACCTCCACTGCAATGTGATTAGCTTCCTTTCTCCATTTCTTTTTTGGTGGCTTATAGGGATGTATGTAATTTATTTTTTTTTTTTTATTTTTATTTTTTTCAACGTTTTTTTATTTATTTTTGGGACAGAGAGAGACAGAGCATGAACGGGGGAGGGGCAGAGAGAGAGGGAAACACAGAATCGGAAACAGGCTCCAGGCTCCGAGCCATCAGCCCAGAGCCTGACGCGGGGCTCGAACTCACGGACCGCGAGATTGTGACCTGGCTGAAGTCGGACGCTTAACCGACTGCGCCACCCAGGCGCCCCGGGATGTATGTAATTTAAAAAAAATGTTTATTTATTTTTGAGGGAGGGAGATGAGAGGGGCAGAGAGGGAGGGGGAACAGAGGATCCAAAGCGGGCTCTGTGCTGACAGCAGACAGCCTGATGCAGGACTCAAGCTCAGAACTGTGAGATCATGACCTGAGTAGAAATCAAGAGTCAGAAGCCTAATGGACTCAGCCACCCAGGAGCCCTGGCATGTGTGTAATTTTTAAATCAATCAGTCTTGACCAGTTTTGTCAGAAGTTTATCATTTTTTTCAAGTAATAACTGTTGTTTTATTGATTTTTCTATTGTTTCTTTTTTATTTTATTTTTCTTACTGATCTTAAAATTTTTTATTATCCAATCCAGCTTTTGGTGGGAGGGAGTTTATTCCGTCATTCTTTTCCCAACTTTGAGTTGGATGCTTAGCTTTTTAAAATTCTAACATGTATGTTATATAAAATTTTCTTTAAGTACTTCCTGAATTGCATTCCCTGACATTTTGGTATGTGGTATTTTCATTTACTTGCAGTGCAAAGTATTTTCTACTATTGATTAAAAATTTTTATTGACCTATGAATTATTTCCAAACACATAAGAGTTTCAAGGGTTATCTTTTTTGTTAGAGATTTTTATTTTTGTTGTATTATGAAATGAGAGCATGGTTATGTGATATTTATTGTTTATATTTTTTTAAGTGTATTTATTTATTTTGAGAGAGAGAGAGAGACAGAGACAGAGATATATATAGAGAGAGTGCATGCACAAGTGGGGGAGAGGCAGAGGGAGAGAGAGAATCCTAAGCAGGCTCCCCGCCATCAGTGCAGAGCCTGACATGAGTATTGAACTCATGAATCATGGGTTCATGATCTGAGCTGAAATCAAGAGTTGGGCACTTAACTGAGTGAGCCACCCAGGTGCCCCTGTTGTTTGGCATTCTTAAGATGACTGTGAGTCCTAATACTGTGTATTCTTTAATTCTTAGGTACAGGGATTTATAGTTACCTATTAGATCAAGCTTGTCAGTCACACTCTTTAAAACTTCTATAGGCTGCCTCTTACACTTTTCTAAAGGTTCCTTTAAAAAAATTAGTTATTTAATTATTTTAAATACTACATAGTTTTATTAAAAATTTTTCACATTATAATTCTATTGCCTCATGTTCTTAAAAGTCTGATCTTGTAGTTATGGTGTATTCTGCCTTTTGTTTATGGTAGATTTCTCCTTGTGGGTTTTGAAATTTAATAGGGAGTTTATCTTCGGTTAACCTTTTCCCTTCCGTAAATTCCTTGTGACATTAATGGTTATTCTTTTAGCAGGAGCCTCAGAGTTATCACTGGCCCAAGCACTGAGGAGTTCCTAGAAAAATGTGGATAAATTTGAACCCCAGGTCTGTGTGAGATTTCTAATTCCCAAAGGAGATGTTTTTGCTCATCTAGAATTCAGAGGCAGACAAGACTTCTTATTTATCTATCCTGATAAATAATTTTGCTGTAGTTTATCTTTTTAGAGAGGATATTATTTTTTGAGAGTTACAATTTGAGAATTCTTGCTTCTAACTCTTTACCTTGCATTGGGTCCAACATTATGTCTCTTGTGTTAAAACTCAAGCCATTATGTAATGGTAATCATACCATTACCAGCTTCTAAGCTATCACACTGTTTCATGATCCTTTTCGGCACCTAGAAATTTCTACTTTTTTTGTATGTCTTATCAGATCTTCAAACTATTTTAAAATTACGTTTTATCTGCAGTCCTTGGTTTTTGAAGCAAGAGGTTTTATTGTTACTATTGTTGTTATCTTAGTCTTACATTTCTAGAACCAGACCACGTGCTTTGTCTTTAATTGTGAAGGATGGAAGTTTCAGGGCACCATGAGACAAATGCTTGTTAAAATGTTTCATCTGTTGTTTTCTCTTGAATTCAACATCCCAATAATATTTTCATAGGTCCTTCATTGCTGTTAGCCTGAAAGAGCCAATGCCACAGCCAGGTTGGTGCTTGAGGGAGACCTTGGTTGGGGCTGACAGCCATTGTGGGACCTCCAGGTTGTGGTTTTTATACACGGAGAATGTGTTTTATCACTTTCATAAAATTCTTCTTCTGGAGCAAAAGTAGCAGGTCCATGGTGAAATTGACTTGAACTGCTTTCCTGGTGAAGTCTCCTTTGACTTCTGCCCATTGGGAGACTGTTAGGAGATTTTTCTTTACTTATTCCAGAAACAAAGAGCTCTCCCAGATCAGAAGAGCATGCTAGCAGAATTCCCAAATGAAGGACCTTCAGGAGAGGAATTTTCTGTTACTCATTCTCATTTTCTGTCATTCATTCCAGTAGACGACATACATGGAAATGTACAGAGGCCTTACTAGGGCATTCCTTGCTTAGAAAAAATGGTCCTGTTGATTAAAACCTTCTACTTCTGTGAAAAGGAATAGTTGTTAAATATAGATGCCAGGAAGCTCAGAGGCTCTCCCATAATAGCCAGGAGCCATAATGTAGCCCTAAGATTCAGTGTCTCCTAAGTGGTAATCATTGTCATGGTGCTAGGAAGCTAGAGATAGAAGAAGTTAGTCTTTGCCCTCAAAGAATTTACAGATCATTGGAGATGAATAGATCACTGGAGGATTAAAGGAATGATGTAGTTAACTTTATAAATTTGTGAATTAGTCTTCATCAAAATTAAAACTATTGCTCTTCAAAAGACACTGTTAAGAGAATAAGAAGACAAACCACAGACTGGGAGAAAATATTTTGTACCTGATAAAGGACTTGTGTCAAAAATATATAAAGAACACTCAAAACTTAAGAAACAAGTAACTCAATTTAAAAAATGGGTGGGGCACCTGGGTGGCTCAGTTGGTTAAGCATCCAACTCTTGATCTTGGCTCAGGTCATCATCTCACAGTTGGTGATTTTGAGCCCCTAATTAAGCTATTGATGACGGTGTGGAGCCTGCTTGGATTCTCTCTCTCTCTCTCTCTCTCTCTCTCTCTCTCTGTCCCTCTGGAATGCTCATCCTCTCTCTCTCTCCCAAAATAAATAAACTTAAAAAAAAATGGCAGAATATTTGAAGAGACGTTTCACCAGAGAAGATATATGAATGGCACAAAACCATCTCAAAAGATGCTTAATATCATTTGTTATTAGGAAAATCTAAACCAAAAGCACGATAAAGTATCACTGAAGACTTATTAGAATGGTTACAATGAAAAAGAATGACCCTATCAATGACACTGCTGGTAGGAATGTAAAATGGTACAACTATTTTGGAAAATATTTTAAAAGTTTCTTAAAAACTACACACATTCCTACTATATATGTGGCCACTTTACTCCTAGGTATTTACCCAAGAGAAAAGGAAATATATGTACATAAAGAGATTTGTACATGAATGTTCATAGAAGATTTATTTGTAATTAGTCTCAAAACTGGAAACAACCCAGCTATCCATTAGCAAGTGAATGGATAAACCAACTGTGGTACATCCACACAATGGAATACTACTCTGCCATAAAAACGATTGCACTCCTGATGCGCACAGGAAGAATGAATCTTGAATTATTATGCTGAATATGAAAGGAGACAGACAAAAAAGAGCATGTGTTATATGATTCCATTAAATAAAACTTTAGAAAATTCAGACTAATCTGTAGTGATAGAAAACAGTGATTGCCAGATCAATGATTGCCTGGGGATGGAGTTGAGGGAGGTGAGGGGAAAAAAAAAATTACAAAGTATCATTCAGAAACTTTTAGAGGTGATGAATTTGTTTATGGTCTTGATTATGGTGGTACTTTCATGAGTGTATATCTATGTCAAAACTTATCAAATTGTTCACTTTAAATATGTGCAGTATATTCTGAGTGCCTTGGAAGTTCAGGCTGCTATCAGCAGATGGTACATGGGAGGGTCATTTAACTGATACTACCTGAAAATCGAGAAAGAGGGGTGCTTAGCCTGAGATTTGAATTTGAGTCTGTGTTCTTAAGGGGTGAGGAAGGGCAGGGAAGTAGAGAGGTCTTCATGCTGAGGCTACACCAAATGAAAATGTTCTAAAGCAGGTAAGTGTGTGATATGTTTAGAGACCTCCTGCAAGTAGAGTGTCATGACCGAAACATAAGATGCTCATGGAGAAGAAAGGAAGATAGTGGCTCAGATTCCATTCCAGCTCATGAGTTTTTGAAATTCCCATTATCAGATACCACTGACATGTGTAACCAGCTAGTCCAGGCATCCCCATCCTTGAATACAACAGGCGTTGGTGTCTCCATTTGTGTGCAAATTGCAATGGTATGACTCCCTGACCCCCCTACTTGCCCATAGTGTCCCCCACTTATTTGGGGGGGAATCTCTAAATGGGCTTTCATATATGTATGCTCATAAAATAGTCTGCCATGTTCTTCTTTTCCTTCCCAAGATGCACTTTTGGACATCTACTCCCCAACAAGCTGACCTAAGCAGCTGCATTCACTTTCCAGTACCTGTTTTGGAGTTTATGTCCACCGGGAGGACCCAGAGTCCTCACTAAGCTTAACGAAATGCTAGTTGTACCCAAAACTACGAGTCTCTGCTGCTGGAGCAGGGAGAAAATCTTGCCATGCATCTGCATTGTGTCCGCTTATCTAAGCAAGAATTTCCTGTCAGAGTTCTCTTCTCTGTATAGGCACAGATTAGCCTTGCTCACAAGAGCTATTTTGTTTGAGATCTGGAAGGCAGGAGTGAAGCAGCACCCCTGTTTTTTCACTCTGATGGTCTGTACAGCAGAGTGGCACTTTGCCCCCATTAGTCACTGATTTGCCAGTCCCACCAGATCTGCTGCTTCTGCAAGTCCTTGGCCAGGTACATAATGCATGTCTCCTGCACATCGCCCAGGGCATTGACGTGGGTGGTGGTGGGAGACCAATGTAGATCCCAGTGGGCCCTCGTGGGTTCCAGTTTGTTCTTGCTCTTTTCCACCTCCAGTTTTCTTTCTTGACTGCTAGTCTAGCTGATCTATGGCAACATCAAGTTTAACACCAGGCATAGAGACACCATCCTGCATAGAATGCCCTACTCCCTCCCACAGCTGGGTAATATCTAACTCCTGTGGATTATTTCATATCACTGACAGTGGTCCTGCTTTTCTAATTGAACCTTAATATAAGACAGGTCTCCCACCCAACTTTGTGCTACCTGGACCCAAGAGCAGCTCTGCTTTGCCAAAACTTTAATAAAGACTTCTCCTTAAAGCCAGGTGTCCAGTGTCTGACCATCACCTCTGTAATCAGAGACTCAAACCACAGGGCTGAGCGGGGGCAAGGTGCCAACACAAACCTTCCATTTTCTTCTCTTTTCCTGAGCCCACCCCAACCAAATGCCTTCCTCCTCCCCCATTTAATAGAAATAAAAGCTCCCTGCAGTAGCATGGGTGTGAACAGATGTTCTATGTGGGCGTGAGTGCTGGTGGAGGGCTGCTTTGCTCTCAACCCCAGCTGCCTCGGGGCTCTGCTCAGACAATTCCAGTGCCCTCAGAGACAAGACGAACTCCTCCCCGAGTCTTTGATTCTCACGTTCAAAGAGTCCCAGCAACTTGACCCTTTCCTCATGTCTTTGTTTTCACTCATTTCCTTTCCATGGTGCTTTGCCAGAATTCTGGGATGGATTACAAGGCCTCCCTGAGGACCTACTTTACTGAAGGAGCATGATAGGGAAGAGCAATTTCATGGCTTTTATAGGCCATGCAATACTAGATCTGGTAACCTTGAGTCTGAAAAGCCCATGGAAAGTGAGGAAATTCTGAGATAGAAGAGGATGAACTAGAAGTGGGTAATGAGAGGACCTGTCCCCTACCTGCCGGAAGCTTGAATCCTCCTGCAAGGGACTCACAGGCTCTGAGCAAGTCTCTTTCTGCTCTTCCTCTGAAAGAGGGTCCTGTAGATTTAACCTATTTCCTTCTCACTGGTCCCACAGGACACTGCCAGTATTATGAGAAGAATAAGCTCTGAAGCCTGAAAAGCTGTGTTACCTAGTGCAGACTTTTCTGAACCTGACTGATCATTGAAACTTCCTCGTTTGGGTTACTATTCTTACGTACATGTTAGACACCAGCACAACTTTTCAGCTCTCCACCTCCTCCCCAAGATTTTAACTCAGCAGACTGGGCTGTGACATGGAATCTGTACTTTAAAAATGAAGCAAAAAACAAACAAGACTCTGCAGATTATTCTTATGATAAGCCAAGTTTGTAAACCACTGTGAACAACCATATCTAGTGAACAACTGATCTATCTAATAAACTGATCTAGTGAGGAAAAGAGCCTTCTAGAATTTACAAGTTCTGTCTCCAAGGCCAAGGAAAATGGAAGGACTTATCCAGGTATTTCCAGCACAAAAACACATTTTCATTAGAATTATGAGAAGCATAAGTGACTGTTTCTGAGACATTTGGGTGAAAAGCATACCGGTGAAGCAAAATCTTCCTCCCAAATAGGTTTAAATTCATACCAAGCCTGTGGAAAAGGTGACAGTGGTGGGAGATTGAGCAGAGAAGAAAGAATTGCATTTTCTGAACAGTTTTACTCTCATTGTGACCACCATACATTCTGGATATGCTGGGAATCTCTTTGTTTTATAGATAATTATTACAAAGTAGCCTAATAGCTCACAAACCATGAATCTCCATGTTTGACTTGGAAGAATAATGCTTGTTATTTATAATATACCACACTTTGGCAAACCATGAGAGAATGGATTTGGGGATGGGGTTCTGTTTGTTTAAGGATTTAAAATTTTGAATGCATCTTTCAATGTTTATCTTCTTTTTTAAAACGTATAGTTGACATATCATATTAGTTTTAGGTGTGCCACATAGTGGTTCAGAATTTTTATATATTACGAAGTGATACAACAATAAGTCTAGTTATCATCTATCATTATACACAATTATATTATTATTGACTGTATTCCCTGTGCTGTATTTTACATTCCTGTGACTTATTTATTATTTATTTTATCACTGGAAGTTTGTACCTCTTAATCTCCTTCACCTATTTCATATATCTCTGCTTCCCTCCCATCCCCTCTGGCTGCCACCAGTTTGTTCTCTGTATTTATGAGTCTGTTTCTGTTTTGTTTGTTTTGATATTTTAGGTTCTACATATAAGTGAAATCATATGGTATTTGTCTTTCTCTGTCTGACTTATTTCACTTGGCATAATACCCTCTAGGACCATCCATGTTGTTGCAAATGGCAAGATCTCATTTTTTAAATGGATGAGTAATATTCCTGTGTGTGTGTGTGTGTGTGTGTGTGTGCGCGCACGCACGTGTGCACACGCATGCACGTTTGTTACATTGTCTTTATCTGTTCATCCATCAGTACATAGATTAGTTCCATATCTTGGCTGTTATAAATAATGCTGCAACAAACATGGAGGTGCATATATCCTGTTGAATTAGTGTTTTTGTTTTCTTTGGATAAGTACCCAGAAGTGGAATTGCTGGATTGCATGGTAGTTCTATTTATTAAATGAGGAACCTCCATACTGGTTTCTATAGTGGCTGCACCAAGTTACATTCTCACCAACAGTACACGAGGGTTCCCTTTTCTCTTCATCCTCGCCAACACTTATTTCTTGTCTTTTTTGATTCTAGCCATTCTGACAGGTGTAAAGTGATATCTCATTGTGGTTTTGATTTGCATTTCCCTGATGATTAATGATGTTGAGCATCTTTCATGTGTCTGTTGACCATCTGTTTGTCTTCTTTGGTAAAATGTCTATTCAGGTTCTCTGCCCATGTTTTATTTGGATTTTTTTTTTTTTTGGTGTTGTATGAGTTTTTCAATATATTTTGGATATTAACCCTCTATTGGATGTATGATTTGCAGAAATATTCTCCCATTTAATAGGTTGCCTTTTCATTTTGTTGGTGATTTCCTTCACTGTGCAAAAACTTTTTAGTTTGATGTAGTCCCAATTATTTATTTTTGCTTTTTTGTACTTGCTTCAGGAGACAGATCCCAAAATATCTTGCGAAGACTCATGTCTGAGAGTTTACTGCCCATGTGTTCTTTTAGGAGTTTTATGTTTTTCAGATATCACATTTAGGTCTTTAATCTATATTGGGTTGATTTTTTAATTTCAGGTCACCATCAGTTGCCTTATAACTAAGATGGCTACATGTCCCAGACTTTATGGGGGGAGGGCATGTCCACAAATTTATCATTCTACCCATTGTCTTCCGTTGGTGCAGTATGATCGATTAACAACTCTGTGTTTCCTAATTTGGGTATGAGAAGTTGAGACTCCATCTTTAGGGACTGAGTGGAATGCATGCAAACCCATTTTGGATCTGTGTTCCATGGTCGGCATTTGCTGAACAAATTTCTTAAATGCTACGTTTCCTGGGAGGGAAAGCTATAGCCAATGTTTGTTCCATCAAATGTATTAATCCACTGCTTATTGCCTTGTTCTGGATAGTCAATTTGAGAGGAAGGACAGGCGCTCTGGGGGTCCAGCATTACATTTCGCGCAAACACCAACTTAGTGTTGCCATCTCGTGGCTGGGCAAACTATAAAGGCTACCAGCAACTTTGGAGCAACTTTCCTTTCTGAAAAGGAATTACACACTCAGAATGCATGTTCTCTACTGTGCCAATCCCTGCGTTTCTGTTTCCTGAATGAAGAAAGTACCTGTTGTATTATTAAGGTAGATTCTTGCCTGTTCCTTTAAAGAGAAAGGAATTCATTGTTTTGGTTTTAGTTATTTTTGTACCAGCCCTTAGGCAGTGTTTTGAGCGAAGGTTTGAGAAGTCTAGAGAAAAGGCTTTACAAAGAAGTGTACTACTCAAGGCCAGAAAGGGAGGCTGAAAATGGAGACAGGTAGGTCTCACTTCTGGGACAGAGCTTCTCAAAGTGTGGTCCCTGTGCCAGCTGCATCAGCAACACTGGGGAAACTTGGTAACATTCATGTTCTTGGCCCCCTGCTGAATCAGAAGCTCTGGGGTGCAGCCCAGAAATCTGTGTTTTGAGATGATTCTGAGGCAGGCTCCATTTAGAACACCGCTGTCTTGGGGAATAGAAGCACCCTTGGACAGATGTGAAGTAGACGATACTCAGCAGCCACTTGGTTCTCCATTATACTCATTCCTCTCCATTCCCTCTCTCTGCATTATTTACCCAACAAACCACAAATATTTACTGAGTGACTATTATGGGCAAGCCCTGTTTCACGTGATGTTGATATAGGCGTTGGTTGTAAAGGGCCCAAGAATTTGCATTTCTAACAATTTCCTAGGTGCTGCTGGTGCTGCTGGTCTGGGGTCCAGGGGATTTTAGGAGCCCTGGTTTAGAGATAAGAGCAGCAGGCCCCAAAGCCTTGGTAGTTTTCAGATGGGGAGTGCATCTTAGGCTTTTCAGGATCTGTGTGGCCTTGAGACCTGCCTCTCAGCTCTTCCTGCCTCTTACCACCAGCACTCAGAACACGTGGTTATTTGAATTGAACTCTAGTCCATTAGAAAGGGATTAAAATAACATGCTGTGATTTCACCACCCAAAGTTGGTGCAGTTGAAAAGCCAAAGCAGATATACGATTATTAAAAGGCTTTCGCAAAAATTGTCAATAGTCTCGGAATTTGAGGCCATATATTAAAAGACCTGTTTGGTGCTCTCCGTTGTCTCAGTCAGACCAATATTGCTTGCATTCAGCACATCCCCCTCTTGTTTAATTTGCCATTTATAAGTTTCGTTGGTCCAACGAATCCAAACAATTCTAATGCAAAGAATAAATAAGCAGAACAGCAAATCACACTGGATTTGTGGGCACAATTACGCAGTAAGACATGTCAGAGCTGGGAGCAGTACTCTAATGGCAGGTAAGAATACAAATGTCTGCTTGTATGTCATATGCCGTCTCTACTATCTGCTGACTACACACAGCTCCTCTGACTGATCTTCTAGCAGGCATTGTCTGGGAAGGTAGGAGCTAGATTTTGCTTTGTAAAATCTTAAGCCTTACAGGGAGGGTGGGTGAGGGAGCTGAGTGTGGTGGTAAATACTCAAAGCTTTGGGGTCAGGCAGAGCTGGCCCCTGAATCCTTTATACCTTGTGGGAAGTTATTTGATCTCTCTGTATCTCATTTTCTTCACTGGTAGATTTGGAGCAGTGAAACCTACTTCATACAGTGGTTTTAAGGATCAAATGAATAATGGTAGGGCCTCCTGGGTGGCTCAGTCCGTTAAGCTTCTGACTCTTGATTTCAGCTTGGGTCATGATCTCCCCATTGAGCCCTATGTTGGGCTTTGCACTGTTAGTGGAGCCTGCTTGGGATTCTCTTTCTCTCTCTTCCCCCTCCCTCTATCTCCCCCTCCCTATGTGCACGCTCTGTCTCTTAAATAAACTTATAAAAAAGGTAGGTAAGGCACACAGTATGCACTCAGTATATAGTAGTCAACTCTCAGTTTCAGAGGGCTAGGGCTGGTGGAGGCAATGAGGAACACACCCACAGCCTTTGTGCTCTGGGCTATCTTCTCCCTATTAAGTTTGTTGTGTTTGAATACAAGTACTCAAGCCCCCATTGGAGGGCACCCCCAGGGCTATAAAAACTCTGTTAACTACCAGGGCAGCAGAAATGCTGGCCTAGAGCAGCTGCATCAGATGACCACCTCTGAGAACCAAACACAAGCCTTTATGACAGAATTGATGAAACGGCCTGGATGATTTGGCTGAGATAGGATGTGCTTGAATTTTAAAGGTATGCCCCAAAGTGTGGTAGGTGCATGCTAGCTACAGTCACTGGGTTTGTCTGATGCACTCCTCCTGGGAAAGTTTGGTGGTGAAGTAACCAGGAGGAAGGAGGGGAGGCCTCGGTGGATGCTGTTGTGGAGGTATGGAGGGCCCCGCTTTGTTGAGGATTGGAAAGCAAGAAAGAAGGGGTATGTGGAGAAGTAGGGAGGTTGAGCGTGGGATACTGGAGACTGAGGTTTTAATTTTTCTGAAGAAAGATTGCTATGGGGGAGTCCTACTCTGAAATACTTTCACGAACCATGGGTCAGTTCTCCCACAGTATGGCCTGATTGCTGAGCAAGTTTATAATTGAGTGAGAGTATGGGAGAGGGAAAAACCCATCTCATTATCAGAGTGATAACTACATAGGGGAACGAGTTCAGGCCATGGGGTCCGATTTGGTCCTGAGTTAGAATCTACATCTTCTTCCTTAAGCTGAAGGATTTTGGGCTATTTAGGTAACTAATCTGTGACTCAGGTCTGACTGTAAAATGGGATTAATAATATACCTATCGCAAGCCAGACTCTTCAGAGGATTAACAGGGATAATGCAAGAAAGCATGTAGCAGAATTCCTGGTTTATAGCAAGCACTGAATATTCACTAGTGTTACGATAAAGAGTTTTTCTCTTTAGATTCCCTTGCATGGATTCTTAGCTGTGTGACCTTCATGGAGTCACCTATTCTTTCTGAGTCTGAGTTCCTTCAGTTTTTTAAGAACAGAAATAGCCTGAGGGACATGCAGGTGGGGGCATGGGTCAGATGACTCTGCTCTATAATAGCTTTAGATGCGGACAAAGTCATTATTTATGAGACTGAGTCTGAGGCAAGATGCCTGAACTGGTGAGTTTGGGGAGGCTGGGAGGGGATCTGAAGTTCATCAGGAGAAGTGCATTTGGAAAGGAGTGTATCTTCCGTTTTGACTGAGAGGAAATGGGGAGGGGATGTGGTATAGCACACTAAAGGCGGGCGGCTGATGAAACTAGGCAGTGATATTTCTCAAACCCAAGGCGCAGGTCCAGATTTGCCGCCTGGGCCGCCTCTGCACCTGTCATGTATGTCCTCTGTTGACTTTGGGATCAGCTGCTGAGGCAGCACCAGCGACTGGGACCTGGAAAGTAGCCCTGATGTTACATGGGGCTGCTTTCCAAATTTTGCCGATTTTCATTTATGAATTCAGTGTACATTTACTGAACATGTATTGTAATCTAGGTGTGATGAATTCAGCAAAGCATACAAATCTTGCTCTCCAAGGCCTTGTGGTCTCGTAGGGGATAAATAATAGCTGCATACATGTGTAATTAAGACTTTTGCCATGCAGTAAAAGTTCAGAATGCTATGAGACTGAACAGTAGGGTGAAGCCTAATTAGATTGGGGGATTTGACAGCAAGAAGAGGTGAAATGGGCATGAGTTCCTATAAGACAGGAAAAGACACTGGCTGAAGTAGAGACAGGCTTATGTATTTATTTTTTAAACACAAACCTGTCTTTCACGAAGGGAAAGCCCCTCTCTTTGACCACGGGAAAAGCTGTTCCCCTGCTTCCTGATACTGTCCTCTGAATGCATACTTTGTGCTTCCCCCACACCATTGCATTGGCCTCCCTCCTTCAATTACCCCTGCCTGTGTAAATTTCAGCTCTGGCCTCAGCTCTAGTCCCACTTTGGTAGAGCTTCTTACCTTTTCCACTCTCCAAGTGCTCTTCTCCTCCAGACTTTTCTCAACATGGGTCTGAACTGTTCTCTCCACCTTGACTCCACGTGGCAATATGGCGTTTTTTTGTTACTCTCTTGTGACACATGTATGCTGGTTTGTATGTCATACATCTCTGCAAAAGTATATGCAGTGTCTCCCCAGCGAGAATATTGAGAAGGTAGTAGAGTGTTAGAGCTAAATGAGTCATTATAGATATTATCCTCTAAACTGCTATAAGAAAGTGCAACTGAAACCCAGAGAAGTTAAAGGACCCCACCAGTCACTGGATGGGAATCTAGGAATGTGACAATGTCTTGTTATTTTATGTTTTGCATTTATTGGGGTGCTTGTTCCAGAGTCAGAATCCGACACACATTTCTTCACTGATTGTTTATTCCCCTAGTTGGACCATTCCATTACTCAGTCTGGGCAGTGGTGTCACTTAGCCCCTCTGGTTGACTTGATTACCTTATTTATCAAATGGGTATAGTAATTTAAATGAACAGACAATTAACTAAATTCTTACTGTATGTCAAGAATTTTGCAAAGCTTTGGGTGGAGATATAAAGATGGTTAGATAGATCTGGACCTTGCCTTAGGGGAGCACACAATGGTAGAACTTGATAAAGGAGAAGTTCTAAAAGAGCAGAGATACTTATAATAAAGGGCTATGCAACATATGGAAACATGGAGCAGACCAACAGATTTTGCTTGCAAGAATTGGAAAAGTTCATCAATACCTTCTCTCTTCACCTCAACCTTGTGTTACGAGATGCCAGTGAGATAATGCAGTGAAAATGTGGGAAAAATTAGAAAGGAGAACATATGAACACACTAAGTGGATGGTATTGTGATTTGGGGGGCTTTGGAGAGGGGTCAGAGAAGACAATGATGGCTGGGAAGTGAAGGGGAACAGTCACACTTTCTGATGAACCAGTACATTTTACACAGAGAAAATTCAGGTCCATGGCTATAGGCCGTATGAACTATAGCCATCCAGCTTGTAAATTTATCTTTTTGTCACAGGAATGGCCAAACCTGTTGATTCCATTAATGCAGTTGATAGCTTTGTGTGTCCTAGGAAGTTAATCACCATTATCTGTCCATTGGAAGAAGGTGGCTGGGAAGGCCAGTGATAGAAGAGCAGATAAGGTATTGGTGGGAATTGGACCTTTGAAAAGGGTTCCCCCGTTCCAAACCCATATGGGAAACTCATAGCAATGGTGGGCAATGTCTTGTTAGACTGATGAACCCTGATGGGCTGGTGAGAGATTCTCTTTTCTCCCCTTGTGCCATGCATCCTGGAATCACAGATATTTAAATAGTGTATTGTTTTGAAATAAGTACTTTGGAAACATGAACAGCTGCTGTAATGAAAACACAGTGTTCAGAGAACTATTACTTGCTTAGGATTCATAATAGTGTGGGTCCAAGGACATTGCCCAGAACAGAATGACTGTGTATGGTGAAAGTCTGACTGACATCATCCTGGGAGGCATTCCTAGGAACAACAACAACAGGAGCAAAAACCCCTTTGTATTAATTTCTGTGATGTACTTGACACTTGGTTCTCCCCAAACTCAAGAGGGTCATCCAACCTAACCTAGAGCTGAGAGGGAGAGGAAAAAGCGACCACAGGGCACCCTCTGGTGGTAAGGCAGGCCCACTACAGTCCATGACCTGAGTCTAGGCTCCTGTGGGAAGGAAACCTGGACATCTCAGATTTTTAGTATCTCAGATGTGGAGGAACATTTTCTGTCTGCTAAGAAATATTCTAAGGATCTTCTTGCTGTGTTGTGTAGCAATAAAACAGGCAGGCACTGTGGAGTCTTCCATAAATAAATCATTATTAGTGTGAAACTGATCCAAGAAGAGCTCCACTGTAAATCACTGTGACACATGGCTAATTCAGCCAGAGTCCCCCATCTTACACAACCATCTCTCCGGTTCCTTCTTTGCTTCCTCTGCTTCGCCAACATTAACCAGCAAGGGGTACTCTTTCTTTGAAGTTGAATCTGTATTATACTGCCGTGGAAACAGCCGTAATTGTGGTACCCCTAAACCATTAGTGGGCTCTCCTCTTTGTGGCATTCTGATGGGAAGAGGAAGGCTGGAAAGGAGATCATTCAAATGATCAGTTGTCATCTCTCCCCGGGAGGGATGTCTTCACTATCCATCAATGCACAGATGTTGCATTGCTGTTGGCATAAGTGCCTTGAGTGACAAAGGGCCTGTGATCTCAGGGATCATGACTGGAGCTGTCCTCAGCTCAATTTCACAGTAGTGCCATGTGATGCCTTAACTGCAGCACCTTAAGCATAAGGGGAGGTCATATAAATGGCAACACCTCAGTACTGCCTAGTTTTGTCTCTGGCTAAAGCTGAGTGAGAACCCCAGGCCAGCTGGCAACATCGGCCATTCAGCAGGACAGACGTTCCCAGTCTGTGCCTGGATGTCCTTTTAGGCTGATCATTTGTGTGTCATGTTCCAGGAGTAAAGCTGGGCCAGATAATATAGTATCTGGCATGCCCACTTTGCAGATGACTGGGACAGACTTGTTTTTATTGGAGAAGAAGTCTGAGACCACAAGTACTGGTTCACCCGCAGCTTGAATCTGTGATGGTGGTGTGTGTGAGGGTTTCATGCCTGCGCTTTAGCCACGAGGTTCTTTGTCACCTCATGAGTCCTTCAAAGTCATTCTTTTGTGATAACAAAGGGTAAATAGTGGCTAATAGTGGACTTATCCTCACACAAGTTTTGCTGTCAGAACCCCTAGATCCTCTGAGTAGCACTGGGTGAGTCAGGGAGATAGGACACAGCCATTCCTGATGGTGCAGTCCCCTGCAGCAGAAACAAGTAGAGAAACAACTCTGTGAACCCCAGAGGAAGACTCCACCTCACTTGAAGCAGAGTATTTGGTGTGTACCTCCTCATAGGCAGCCTGGAAGGATCTACTCCAAGCCTGTTTTGCTCAGGCCCAATGATTTCTTTTGAGCCGTGAGGCAGGGGTGGACCTCATAGACAGATGGTGAGCTCCAGTTAGGAGATACCCCAGAGAGAATTAAATCAGCAGTTTTTTTACTTTTTCTTTTCTTTTCTTTTTTTTAAAGAATCAATCCAAGTACTTTGAACATTTAATTAATGTATAGTACACACTTTTAAGTAAAATATATAACCCCAGTGTCAGTGATTGTCACATTGCAAAACCATTCTATAACCAATTAAGTTTTAAATTTTCTATATTTTTCATATTCAACAGCTCCTGCCCAGTATGCACTGGAAATCACCATGTCAGAACACTTGTTTTTTTATTTTTATTTTTTGGGGCTGGGGGAGAAGGGCAGAAGGAGAGAGAGAGAAAATCCCAAGCAGGCTCCATGCTCAGTGCAGAACCTGTTGCAGGGCTCACTCCTACAACTCTGGGGTCGTGACCTGAGCTGAAATCAAGAGTCAGATGCTCAACCTACTGAGCCACCCAGGCACCCCAGGACACTTGTTTATAAGTTAAAGGCCTCTCAGAGTCATCAAAGTGAAACATAAGGAGGTAACCTGTCAGGGGTGTACTAGTCTTCAAAGGGATTTTCCCGCTGTGCTTTTGAAGAACATTCCATCACTTTTGAGAAAGTCCTTTCCCTGGAAACCCTCAGGAAAATCACTCATTGAAAAAATTCCTTTGTCAATGCCCATGGATGGGTGGGGGGCTTGTGCAGAGTATGTTGAGTGAGCTGCTCTACTTTGTAATCTATTGTAGACATTTGATTATCTCTAGGCATTAGACCCTCTGATAAAGTTGCTAGATAGCACTAGATGACAATGGTTTCTTTTGACTCCCCAATAAAGATCACCCTGTGCGTTGATTACTCATGTTGACAACTCTGAATGCTGCCATTCAGCTGGGTACTTGGTTTACACCCAGAGCAAAAAAATGGACTCACTCAATGGGATACTGTGAAAGTGAGGGACATGACCAGTAAGAAGAGATGTTCATTAGAGAGAGAGAGACAGAGACAGAGAGAAAGATGCTCTTTGATGTTGAAATTTCAATTTGACAGACCATTCAATATTGCTCTTCTAGATTTGCACTAAGTGAGGCCCGAACTGAGAGTCTAGGGATGCTCGGGTAGGTGCTCCTGTACCATCTCATCTGAGAAAGCCCAAGGGCAAAACACAGCTTTGTAACGTATTTAGCTGGGTGCTCATCAGTTGCTCTTATTTGGGACGTTGCATCAATTCATTCAACAAATAATTATTGAATACTTACTATGTGTCAGGCAGTGGGGATATGAGAGTGAACAATTATTTAAATTTATCTACTCAGATATTTTGTTTTAAATATTTATCAAAGTAATAAATAGTAAAGAAGATCTTAGTGATGGCAAGAAGCAGTCTTTTGTGTGATCATTACCCCTTCCTAGTCCCAGAATTGATCTGTTTATGGTTTAATGCTTCTGGTGATTATGTCTGTAGTATATGTTATACCTATATTTCTTGATTTATGAGCACTAGATTATATTTTTACATTTACACTATAAAAAATGAGGAATTGGGTCATTTATACCATGGTCACCTATTCTTACCTCTCTTCTTCCTGCTTTCCCTCAATATTTGATAATAATTCTTACCAAATTATTATTATTATTCCTATTATTAGTTTCCTTCTCACCTCAAACCAAGGAGAAGGATCACCACTCAGAAAAAGTGGAGGTCTCTACCAGAAGGAGAGACTGGCAAAGGTTTTGTCCTTTGGGTACCAAATTTCTCTGTGTCCTTGTGAATGTTGTTTGTAGTCACTCTCTGAGGTCCTGGATTCTAGATCTGTGGCTCCCATTTCACCTTTCTTGTGTAGGCTGATGGCTGACTTAGAATCCTTACCTGAAGGTGTATATATTTACCTGAAGTATTGCCAATAATATGGAACTACAGCTTCCCCTGAAATTCCCCTGCCAATAATATGGAACTACAGCATCATATATACTGAAAACCTTTTCTTTCAAAGTTTGGATGGGTTGGGGATCCCCAGGTCTTTGGGGATAGGGGGATGATGGAAACCTCCTCAACTCCAAAAACTCAAATTCTCAAACTCTTTTACAAACCAAATAATTTCCTCTCTGTTGATCTCACTCCCTCACCCTTACTAAGCCATGCTCTCTAGTTCCCCAATGGTTGACTCTTCTCCTAGTCCAAGATGGCCAGGAGATTGATCTCTGGTGCCAATTTTGATCAGTAGTTAGTAGTGGGTTCCATGATGCTGTGAAGAGTGAGATTTCCTTAGGGAATAACCCAATGATTGATTCCCTAACATCCATTCCAGTTAAAATGAATGAGTCTAAAGCATCTCCTTCCCTGGACAGTGAATAATTTAGGAAAGGGCAAGAAACCTACCTTTGAATACTGTGTTGTGAAAAGAAGCCTGCTGATGGTTTCAGGGAAAGCTAACTTTTCTCCTACAAGTGGGGAAGTATGATCTGTCTGTATCCTCTGGACCTTGTCATCCTGGATATGATTTCTGCTACAGCCATCTTGCAACTGGAATGAATACTAAGCCAACTTTGAGGATGGCAAAAGAGACAGATGGAGAGAAATGGGGTCCTTGACAACTCCATTGAGCCACTGAATCAACCAACCCTCAATCTACCCCCATTCTGGCCCTCTAGACTTTCTATTATGTGAGAGAATACATTTCCATATTGTTTAAGCCAGTTTGAGTCAAGATTTCTGAAATCAGAGCAATTGATAGGATTTCTGAAGTCATTTCTGGAATCAGTGGGAAAGGGGCTGTGATTGATTAGCTGTGTCTGTCAATGATGCAGATGTAGACATTTATGAACTTATGCTCTTTAGCTCCTCCCTAGGACCTTGTATAGGCTTCCTCTATTGTGTTTGTTTTGCTTTTATTACTACCCAGAATAGTATTTTTTAATTGAGATATAACTAACATGTAACATTCTATTTGTTTCTGGTGTACAATATAATGATTTGATACTTGTATATATTGAGAAATAGAACCATAATAAGTGTAGATGACATCCATTACCACATGTAGTTATTTCATTTTTTGTTTTGGAAACTTTTAAGATTTATTCTCTTAGCAACTTTCAAACATGCAATATAATATTATTGACTATAGTAACCTTGCTCTAGATTATATCCCCAGGGCTTATTTATTTTGTAACTGGAAGTTTATACCTTTTTCTAACCTTCACCCATTTTGCTCACCCCTACTCCCTGCCTCTGGTAGGGAGTAACCACCAACATGTTCTCTGTGCCTTTGAGTTCAGTTTTTATTTTAGATTTCACCTATAAGTGAGCTCATACAGTATTTGTCTTTCTTTGTCTGGCTTATTTCACTTAGTATAATGTTCTCAAAGTCCATCCGTGTTATTGCAAATGGCAAGATTTCCTTCTTTTTTATTGCTAAATAATATTCCATTCATCTTTATCCATTAATGGACATTAATGGACACTTAGGTTGCTTCCATGTCTTGGCTGTTATAAATAATGCTGCAACGCACATGGGAGGGCAGTGCATCTATCTCTTTAAGTTAGTGTTTTTGTTTCCTTCCATTAAATACCCAGAATTGGAATTGTTGGATCAAAGAGTAGTTCTTTATTCATTCACTCATTCATTCATTCATTCACTCAGAAAACTCCATACTGTTTTCCATAGTGGCTGCACCAATTTACATTCCTACCAACAGTGCACAAGAATTCCCTTTTCTCCACATCCTCACCAATACTTGTTATTTCTTGTCTTTTTGATTAGAGCCATTATAACAGGTATGAAATGACATCTCATTGTGGATTTGATTTGTGTTTCCCTGATGATTAATGATATTGAGCATCTTGTCATACACCTGTTGGCCATCCATGTCTTCTGTGGAAAAAGGTCTATTCAGATCCTTTACCAATCTTTTAATAGGAATTTTTTTGGTGTTGAGTTATATAAATTCTTTATGTATTTTGGATATTAATTCTTTATCAGATATATGATTAATATATTTTCCCTTTTAGTAGGTTGCCTTTTCATTTTGTTGATCATTTCCTTTACTGTGCAGAAGCTTTTTAGTATAATGTAGTCTTATTTATTTATGTAAAGCTATCTTTTAAATATGCCAGTGGTTTTATATTCTAATGTTTATTTATTTATTGAGAAAGAGAGCATGAGCAGGGTAGGGGCAGAAAGAGAGCAGGCAAGAGAGAATCCAGCAGGCTCCATGCTATCAGCACAGAGCCCAGTGCAGGGTTCAGTCTCCTGAACTGTGAGATCATGACCTGAGCCAAAATTAAAAGTCGGACACTTAATCTACTGACCCATCCAGGTGTCCGTCCACTTATTTATTTTTCCTTTGGTGTCAAATCTAAAAAATCATCACCAAGACTGACGTCTTGCATGACTGCCCATAATTTTTTCTAGGAGTTTTATGGTTTTAGGTCTTATGTTTAAGTCTTCAATCCATTTTGAGTTGATTTTTTTTTTTTTTTTTGTCTATGTTGCACGATAGTAGTCTACTTTCATTCTTTTGCAGGTGGCTGCCCAGTTTTCCCAACACCATTGATTGAAGAGACTGTCCTTTTCCCAGTGTATATTCTTGGATTTTTTGTCACAAATTAGTTAACTATATATGTGACTTTCGTTTTTATTTGTTTTTTTCTGGGCTCTCTATTCTGTTCTGTTGATCTGTGTGTCTATTTTTATGTCAACACCATACTGTTTTGATTACTATAGTTTGTAGTGTAGTTTTATTTTTTTAATATGAAATTTACTGTCAAATTGGTTTCCATACAACACCCAGTGCTCATCCCAACAGGTGCCCTCTTTAATGCCCATCACCCACTTTCTCCTCCCCCCCAGCCCCCCATCAACCCTCAGATTGTTCTGTTTTTTTTTTTTAATTTTTAATGTTTATTTTATTATTTTTGAGACAGAGAGAGACAGAGCATGAATGGGGGAGGGGCAGAGAGAGAGGGAGACACAGAATCGGAAGCAGGCTCCAGGCTCTGAGCCATCAGCCCAGAGCCCGATGCGGGGCTCGAACTCACGGACCACGAGATCGTGACCTGAGCCGAAGTCGGACGCTTAACCGACTGAGCCACCCAGGCGCCCCAAGATTGTTCTCAGTTTTTAAGAGTCTCTTATGGTTTGCTTCCTTCCCTCTCTAACTTCCCTCCCCTTCCCCTCTCCCATGGTCTTCTGTCAAGTTTCTCAGGATCCACATAAAAGTGAAAACATATGGTACCTGTCTTTCTCTGTATGACTTATTTCACTTAGCATAACACTCTCCATTTCCATCCACGTTGCTACAAAAGGTCATGTTTCATTCTTTCTCATTGCCATGTACTATTCCATTGTGTATATAAACCACAATTTCTTTATCCATTCGTCAGTTGATGGACATTTAGGCTCTTTCCATAATTTGGCTATTGTTGAGAGTGCTGCTATAAACATTGGGGTACAAGTGCCCCTATGCATCAGCACTCCTGTATCCCTTGGGTAAACTCCCAGCAGTGCTATTGCTGGGTCATAGGGTAGATCTATTTTTAATTTTTTGAGGAACCTTCCCACTGTTTTCCAGAGTGGCTGCACCAGTTTGCATTCCCACCAACAGTGCAAGAGGGTTCCCGTTTCTCCACATCCTCTCCAGCATCTATAGTCTCCTGATTTGTTCGTTTTAGCCATTCTGACTGGCATGAGGTGATATCTCAGTGTGGTTTTGATTTGTGTAGTGTAGTTTTAAATCTGGGGGCATGATACCTCTGTCTTTGTTCTTCTTTCTCAAGATTCCTTTGTCTATTCAGGCTTTTTGTAGCTCTAATACAAATTTTAGAATTATTTGTTCTAATTCTGTGAAACATGCCATTGAGATTTTGATGGAGATTGCATTGAATCTGTAGATGCCTTTGGGTAGTATAGACATTTCAACAACATGAATGCTTCTAATCCATGAACAAAGAATATATTTCCATTTATTTTTGTTTTCTTCAGTTTATTTCATCACTGTCTTATGGTTTTTAGGGTATAGGTCTTTCCCCTTCGTGGTTATATTTATTCCTAGGTGTATTTTTTTTTTTTCATGCAATTGCAAATGAGATTGTTTCCTTAATTTTTCTTTCTGATAGTTCATCATTAATGCATAGAAGTGCAAGAGATTTTTGTATGTTGATTTTATGTCCTGCAATTTTACTGAATTCCTTGATTAGCTCTAATAGCTTTTTGGTGGAATCTTTGAGGTTTTCTATATCTAAAATCATGTCATCTGCAAATAGTGGAAGTTTTATTTCTTCTTTCTAATTTGGATGCCTTTTATTACTTTTTCTCTCCTAAATGTTCTGTCTAGGACTTTCAATATTATATTGAATAAAAGTGGTGAGAGTGAATATCCTTGTCTTGTTCCTGATCTTAGGGGAAAAGCTGAAAGCTTTTCATTGTTGAGTATGGTGTTAGCTGTGGGCTTGTCATAAATGGCTTTGATTATGTTGAGAGTCTTTATCATAATTGGATGTTGAATTTTGTCAAATTCCTTTTCTGTGCCTTGAGATGATTATATGATCTTCACCTTTTATTTTGTTAAGGTGGTATATCAGATTGATTTGTGGTTGTTGAACCATCTCCCCATCTCTGAAATAAATCTCAATCTTGGTGTATGATCCTTTTAATGAATTGTTGAATTCTGTTTGGTAATATTTTGTTGCAGATTTTTGCATCTATGTTCATCAGGGATATTGGCCTGCAATTTTGTTTTCTTGTGGTGTCCTTGTCTTGTTTTGATATCAGGGTAATGCTGGCCTTGTAAAATGAATTTGGAAGGGTTCCCTTTTCTTCTATATTTTAAGGTGGATATGGCAATTATTACATAAAATGAGTTTCCTGCCTTTGTGTCTCATTCTATGCTTTAGCTTCCTGAAATGCCTAACCCATTCTACGCTTCACTTTTTCTGTTCCTTTCGACTTCCATGGGTACTGACCTTTTGCTTATTCCATTCTTATGATCTTCCTCTTCTCCAGTGTAGGAATTTAAAAATCCCCCTGGGAGATCAGACAGGCCCACAGCACGCTGCAATCTGTGGAAGCACCAGATGTGTGGTGTTGACAAGACCACATGGGGGGCAGATCTATCTGATTGCTGCAAGTCTGACTGCATCAGTTGCTAAGGCTGCACTGGCTGACCTGAGGGGCCGAGTCTCTCCCTGCTCTGGCCTCCACTGATCTGTGGGTAGCCCTCCAGAAGCTGCATGCTTGGGTAAAGAGGATACTGTTTGTGGAGAGGAAGAGCTTTCCTTTAGTCAAGGATACACAGTATACTGACCTGAAAAAACACAGCGTTTGAGCTCATCTACTGACATTACTATGAACCTTTCTTAATTCCTGGAGTCCTCAGTGCATTTTCTAGGTCCATAAACAAGAATGGTAAAAGGTTGAGTGGAAACAATGGGGCTGCTATTTCTCAGATTTCGTTTTTCATTTAACTTGGAAACAAGTTGTAGGGACTCAACCTGTGTTGCTTGTAAATTCAACCAAGAATAAAATGGATAATACACAGAGGTGTAGCTTGTGGAAGAATTCATGGTGCCCTCAGCAACAGACTTATACTTTTTTTTCCCTCCTGTTTGCTAATTGATTAAAAAATATGTATGTATTGCAAAGTTCATTTATTGATTGAGAGAAGAGTGAAAAGGATAGCTTCTCTAATTAAAACTGATTGGAGCTGTGAAAGTTTAATTAATTGGATGCATGTCACTTCATTTCCATGTTATGTTGTGCACAGTGCTCTGTTTTCATAATTAACGTGTTGTGTCAGGGTGGTGGGTGTCTTTCTAATTAACAGTCTGAAGGAAATGTGATGTATGGGCCTGCTGAATAGGCAGAGTAGGTGGAAAGAGAAGTCCCAGCCAGAATCCACATTTTCTGTTCCCAGTGGTCGGTTTCTTGCCATTTTACCACCCTTTGTGCAGTAAATGAGGTTTTGGTGGATCTTCCTAGAGACTGCTCTTTGTTTACTTCCTGGGTGTTTCTCCATCAGAGGACAGGGAGGCTGGATGACACTTCCAGAGAGTGCAGGGTGAAGACTGTCACCAGGTGAGGAAGAGTGACTCCGCCCATTCTCTCCTATGAACTCCCTCACCATTCACTGCAGTTGTTCCTTGCTGGGCAACCCTCTTAGGCAGGACAAACTTTCACTGAGTGTCCAGTCTGTGCAAGGTATTGTGATAGGTTAGTGGCTTTGAGCCCAGACTCCACCTTCTTACTAGACATGTGATCTTGGGGGAAATTACCTAAGTTCTCTGTGCCTCAGTTTCCCCATTTATAAAATGGGACTATTAAAACCTTCTTAGTCATGGTGTTGTGGGGCTTAAATGAAATAATGTAGATGGCATTTTTAGTACAGTATTGTCAGCCTATTGTTATTGAACAATTCTGTCTCTTTCCTATATAGTTTTTTGTTCCTTATTTTTAAGTCTTTACTTGAATGGTCCTTTTATAGATTGCAACTCCTGACATCACCCCTGTGTCTTCTTCCTTAAATCCATACTCTTTTGGAAACAGAATTTTCTTTCCTAAAATGAAAAGTTGATTATATGGATATTTTGCTAAGACCTTAAAGGCACCCTCCTGCTCAGATGATGTTTCAACTCTGCGGTATAGGAATTCCAAGCCCAATAAGCTAGCCCAGTCATCTACTTGGCCAGCCTCACCTATAGCTCCTCATTTCCTCAGCCATCCATGCATTGCCCACACACCCCAATCCTCAGTCTCCTTCATAGCTGAGCACAGCCTGCTCTTTTCCTCTTCTGTTTAGAAGTCTCCCTTTCTCAGAAAAGCAAATATCCTACTAGTTTTTTCACATTCAGCTCACATGTCTCCTTTTTGAAGTCCTCTCTCCTTCCACAGCATTATTTTTTTGAGTGTCTCTTCCTGCCTAGACAGGAAGTTCCTCTATTCTGGGGCTGTGTCTTAGTCATCCTTGCGTTCTAGTGCCTACCAAGAGTGTAGTGTGGAGCAGGCTTTTAATGATTGTTGAATGACGGACACAAAGAGCAAAAGTTTTGCTTCGTGTGGAATAACTGTTTAATATCTGCCTTCTGCAAGACTGTTGGCTTCATTCAGGCAGGGGACATTTCTGTTTTGTTCAACTTTGTTCCCTGTTGCTTGGCACATGACAGGTGCTCAATAAATAAATAAAATTGGCATGTCACCTGGTCTATATGCCTCATAGGTTGTGAGGACAAATTGATGATGAGTATAAAAGTCCTTAAAGTTTAAAAATGATTGAAAATGAAGCAAAATTATTTACAACAGAACAATAATTGCTATTGATGTTATTGCCATAATACATGTTGTTATTGCTGGAAGATATGCCCTTCCCTTTTTGGAGTAGATTTCCTGAGTAGCATGGCCTCTGGATCCTTCTTTATGTTGTCATCACAACTGGGGGTGACTTTTTAATCATCGGAGAGGGATCCTGACAGCCAATACTGCTCAGCCAATACTGCAACTTAGCTGCTTGTGAGACTCATCTTATCCCTTAAAAAAAAACAAACAAAAAAAACCTATAACCTTCTGTCTTTCCTATAATATGCTATTTTCCTACCTCAGTGACATGTATGATAAATAATGCATACTGGTAATTTTAGAAAATCATTTTATTTTCAGGCACTTTTTATATAGAGTCTAATCAATATTTATACTTATTCAAGGGATTTTCTTTCTCTGTTTTTTTTTTTTTTTCATTACAAGGGTTTTCTCTTCTTATAAATGCTTGACCTTGTATCAATTCACAAGTCTTTCCTCTAGTGTAAAACCCAGCCACGAAGATTATCTCCACACTCCTTCTCACTAATCAGGAAGTGTTTACAGGAAATGGGCCCAATCCCATGTTCCATTTTTGCTAGCTCTTCACATTTGGATGTAGTTTGGGAAATTGAATTACACCTCCAGCCCAATGCCAGTGTCATTCTTTCAGCAATATTTACGGTGCTGGGAGTGGGAGATTATAAAGACCCAAGGTGATTAAAAATAGCTTTGCATTGAAATGACTCTTCAGAGGCCCTATTCCTCCACTTCAAAATTTAATATTAAGAAATATTCAGGCCCTGAACTGTTTACCCAAGTATATCTTGAATCTCCTAGCAAAGCAAGGGATTCTGGTCATGGGGAGTTTAACTGGGGTGAAGGTCCTGGGGGTCTGAGGGTCCAGGGTCTAGGCTGGCTCCCACTGGTGGGCCATACGTTAAGGGGAAGTCGCTCAACCTTTCTGGGCTTTTGCTTCTGGGTCAGTTGAATGAAGAGCCTGCTTCAGTGAATCTAGTGAGTGTGCAGGCTGCCAGTCTACAAGGATACTTGTTGCATTCCTACCTTGTACCAGCACTGTGCTGGGTGCTGTAGACACAGCCATGAAGGAGACTCACCAGCCTAGGTGATGATGGAAGACACCAGTGTGCTGGTGCTCAGGCCCAAAGCACAGCTTGTGGACCTGTGTGACTGGCTTGGTCATAGTTTCCTGCCAACCTTTAGGCCTGTGCGTGAGTTGAGCCCTGGTGACCAGTTCAGTCTCTCACTTGGTTCCCCTTCCTGCTGACTGACTTCACCCCAAGGCAGGATATAGGGGAACTTGTGAAAACATTGCCTCAGAAGAAGAGGAAGTGGGCAGAGCTTAGCTGTCTCTCCTCCCTGAGGCTCCTTGACTCTGCTCTTCTGCCAGGGATGGTTTTTGCGTTCCCAGGGACTCCATGAGGAGGAAGTTGAAGCCAGTTCCACAAAAGACCCTTTCAGGGCAACGGATGCCCCCTCCTTTAAGTTGTAGACAAACAGGTGTCTCTAGCATTTAAGGGAGAGCCAAAGAAAATCTACTTGAATGATTAGATGCTATGCCCACTCAGAACATGGAGGCAACTTTTCTTATTAAAGAGTTCTGCTTTGCCTTAGCAGTCAAAAAGAATAGCAGTTAAGAAGTTCTCAAGACACATTGGAGGAGCAGAAAGAAGGCCGGGGAGGTGGGGTAGGGCTGGATGGTGCAGACCTGGAGGGCCATGTGGTTCAGACACCATCTGTTACTCTAAGGAAGGGGGTCTCAAACTCTAGCAGTGCCAGAATCACCTGTAGGGCTTGTTCAAACTCAAATTCATTGTTCCTGATTCAGTAGGTCTGGGTGGAGCCTGAGAATTTGCTTTTCTAACAAGTTTCCAGGTGACGTTGATTCTGCTTTTTGCACCACCTGGCTAAGGGGAATGGCTTCAAGGGAGTACAGTCTTAATCAGTGTAATATTGGCTCAACCAACCTCATCCTTGGAATATTAATAAGCTGAGACAAAAGCCCTTGATGTGTTGGATACTTTAGAAAGCTCTTAGCAGTGAGACATTAGAAGGGTGTTTCTCAAGTGCAATTCACAAACCATTTCCATCAGAACCAGGTAGGATCCCAGTATTTAAAATGTGGTTCCCAGACCAGCAGCATGGGCATCACCTGTGTGTTGGTTAGAAATGCAGACTCTCGTTGCACTACTAGGTATTTATCCAAAGGATACAAAAATGCTGAATTGAAGGGGCACACGTACCCCAATATTTATAGCAGCACTATCAACAATAGCCAAATTATGGAAAGAGCCCAAATGTCCATCTACTGATGAATGGATAAAGAATATGTGACGCACACACATACACACACACATAATGGAATATTACTTGGTGATCAGAAAGAATGAATTCTTGCCATTTGCAGCAATGTGGATGGAACTAGGGGATATTATGCTAAGTGAAATGAGTCAGTCAGAGAAAGATAGATATCATATGATTTCACTCTTATGTGGAACAGAGGGGAAGGGAAAGAAAAATAAGATAACAGAATCCCTCTGTTAGAGGGAGGCAAACCATAAGAGACTCTTAAATATAGATAACAAACTGAGGGCTGCTGGAGGGGAGGTGGGTAGGGGATGGGTTAAATGGGTGATGGGCATTAAGCAAGGCACTTTTTGAATGAGCAGTGGGTGTTGTATGTAAGAGATGAATCACTGGGTTCTACTCCTAAAGCCAAGACTACACTGTATGTTAACTAACTTGAATAAAAAAAAAAAAAAAAAAAAAAAAGAAATGCAGACTCTCAGGTTTCACATCTACTGAACCAGAACCTACTTTTAAGTAAGATCTCCAGTGACTTGTAGGCACATTATAGGTTGAGAAATACTATTCTAGGGGTTTTTCAGATGTGCCTCTAAGGTGAGTAGTGTTGAGGGTAGGGCAGGGAAGGTGGGAAATGCTGCTATTATGATCTAGAATTGTTACATACTAGCTCAGCCTACCTGGATATTGAGGTGGGTGTGGTTCTGGGTGGGGACTTTGCCCGGGACCATGGCTTAAGCCTTTACAGAGTATATGTTCCTGGAAACAAAGCCTAGAGAAGGTAGGGTGTCTTCAGCGTGTAGACTGTCAGTATTGACCATGTATTTTTGAAGATCGACATGCAACGTATGGTAGTTTCCCTTTATCCAAGGGGAATAGGTTCCAAGACCCCCAAGGGATGCCTGAAACTGTGGGTAGTACCGAACCCTATACATGTATTTTCCTATACATACACACCTGTGACAAAGTTTAATTTATGAGCTAGGCACAGGAAGAGATTAGCAACAATAAAAATAAAATAGAACAATTATAACAATATACTGTAGCAGAAGTTATGTGAATGTGGTCTCTCCCACAATATCTTATTGTCCTGTGCCCACCCTTTTTGTGATGCTAAGAGGTGATAAAATGCCTGCATGATGAGATGAAGTAGGTGAATGATGCAGGCACTGTGACCTAGCATCAGGTTACTGCTGACCTTATGGCCATATGTCAGAGGGAGGATCATCTGTTTCTGGACCGCAGTTGACCATGGGTAATTGAAATCACAAAAAACAAAGCTGTGGATAAGGGGGAGACCACTGTGTTTCTTTAGCTTCTACATGACAGAGAATGTATGGAAGGGTTTGGAATAGGTCATGGCTAAAAGGGAGGAGCAAGGGAGGGAAGGAATAGTCTCAGGTCAGGTTCCTGGAAAATATAACCCAAGGAGAATTGCCCACTTTGATATTTCTTAGGGTGTAGAGGGTGGGTGAAGTGAGAAAACATGGCGGGATCTTATTTCCTGCCAGGCATCACTAATAGTATCTTCCAAAGGGCCTAGAAAAGGTTTTTATTTTTTTTAATGGCTTTATTAAGATGCAGTTGACATACCATTTACCCAGTAAGTGTACAATTCAGTTGTTTTTAATACCACCATCTAAGTTTAGAATATTGTCATCACCCCCAGAAGAAACCTCATACCCACTAGCAGTCATTCCCTATCATGCTCCTCCTCCCATTGCCCTAGGCAGCCACTAAATCTTTCTGGCTCTGTAGATTTGCCTCTTCTGGACAATTCATATAAATGAAATCATATAATATGTGGTCTTTTATGACTGACTTCTTCCTTAGCACAGTGTTTTCAAGCTTCATCCATGCTGTGGCATGATTCAGTATTTCATTTCTTTTTATTACTGAATAATATTCCATTGTATGGAAATGCTACATTTTGTTTATTCATTCATCAGGAGATGGGTATTTGGGTGGTTTCCACCATTTAGCTATTGTGAATAAAGTTGTTAAAAATATTCACGTGCTGGGCGCCTGGGTATTTCAGTCGGTGGAGCTTCTGACTCTTGATTTTGGCTCAGGTTATGATCGCATGGTTGTGAGATTGAGCCCTGCCTTGTGCTCCGTGCTGTGTGTAGAGCCTGCTTAAGATTCTCTCTCTCCCTTTCCCTCTGCCCCTCCCCTGCTTGCACTATCTTTCTCTCAAAAAAGAAATATTCATGTGCAAGTTTTTGCGTGGACCTATGTTTTCATTTCTCTTGGGTATATGCCTAGGAGTGAAATTGCTGGGTCATGTGGTAACTCTACGTTGAACCTTTTGACAGACTGCCAGACTGTTTTCCAAAGTGGCTGTAACATTTTACATTCTCATTAGCATGTTCCAGGGCTCTGTTTTCTCCATATTCTTATAAACACTTGTAATTATCTGTCTTGTTGATCACAGTCATACTAATGGGTGTGGGTATCTCACTGTGGCTTTGATTTGCATTTCCCTGATGGCTAATGATGTTGAACATCTTCTCATGTGCGTATTGACCACTTGTATATGTTCCTTGGAGGAATACCTATTCAGATCCTTTACCTGTTAAAATTTTTTTTTGTCTTTTTATTATTGAGTTGTAAAGGTTCTTTGTATATCCTGGATACAAGTCCCTTGTCAGATATATGGTTTGCAAATATTTTCTACCATTGTGTGGATTGTTTTTTTTTCCACTTTCTTAATGGTGCCTTTGAAGCACAAAAGTCTTAAATTTTGATGAAGTCCCATTTATCTGTTTTATCTTTTGTTGCTTGTGTCTTGGTGACATATCTAACAAGGCTTTGCCTAACTCAGGGTCACTGTTATGCCCAGAATTCATGATCCCCAAATACCGCCAGGGAGCCGAGTCCGATGTAAAAGCAAAAGAGCCTTTATTCGACCTAGCTCGAGCTCAATCCCCTACCTGCACCGACACAGCCACAGCGGTGAGATACTGGGGAGAGAGAGCCAGTTTCAAAAGGACAAAGGTTTTATTGGGGCCTAGGGGCAGTTGGTGAGGTAATGGCTATGGCCTCAGCCGATTGGCTGGGGAAGGGTCCGAGTCCTGTTAGGCAGGTGAGGGGGTGGTTACTCAAGGGGAGGAGGTGTGGTCAAGGTGAAGGACACAGAACAAGATGGAGTCGGCCGGCGTAGGCCCGCCCTTTCAGTCACAAAGATTTACTCCTGTTTTTTCTAAGGGTTTTTATAGTGTAGATCTTACACGTAGGTCTATGATCCATTTTGAGTTAATTTTTGCTTTTTTGTATAGGAAAGGGGTGCAACTTCATTCTTTTGCATGTAGCTATCCAGTTGTCCCAGCACCATTTGTTGAAAAGACTAATCTCTCCCTATTGAATTAGTTTGAATCAATTAGTTGATTTTTTTAAGGCTACCTTTATATTAGACTTACTTAGGGAATATTAGAAATATACTCATGCCTCTGCCCCTCCTCAGTCCAAGTAAATCAAAATCTCTGAGCGTGAGGATCCCCAGGTGATTCTAATGCACAGTCAGGGCTGAGAACCATGGGCTTAGGGTGTGGTTCTCAAAACGTGCTCTTCATCCCAGCGGCATTGGCAAAAGCCAGAAACTTATTAGAAATGCAAATTCTCAGGCCCTCTTCCAGACTTGCTGGAATTAGAAACATCAAGAGTGAGGCCCAGCAATCTGTGTTTCAGCAAGGCCTGCAGGTGATTCTCCTGCACATTGAAGTTCAAGAACCCCTGGCTCTGACCGGAGTTTTAAGTGGCAGCAGTCTGCCTTCTGGCAGCAAACTTACTGTGAGTCATCTGCTCCTGTACTCACAGGGGGCCCAAAGGAGGCAGAGCCCACCATCTCTGCCTTAGGGTCCTCTGGGGCCCAGTGTCTCCTGCCATCATTGCTGTTCATATGAATCCTGTCGTAGACTCCGGGTCTAGAGTTCTTTCTCCTCTAGCAAGAAAGCAGGATGCAGGATTAAAACGTGAGAGATGGCTGATGCCTGGGAAAAGACAAGTGCCTGGATTAAGGGTCCTTGCTCCATTTTTATGAGGACCAGAAGGCTTACAAACATGGTGATGGAGGTGCACAAAGTGATTATGAAACTGTGAACATTAACTCATGGACGTGTGGGAAAGGGAGTCTTGAAGATATTTGGGGTTGGGGGTTAATACAAAACAAAATCCTGGTGCTGGGCGGTCTGTTGAAAAGTTGTTTACAGCAGACGTGAGGCACCACTTCTGTTTACCTAAACTGGTCTAGGGGACAAGAAAGAGCAGTAACCTCAGGGTTAACAAGGCACCTTTCTTTTGTTAATTAGCTCCACTCTGGGCAACTGTGGCCTATGGCCCTATTTACCTGTTTACCTAACTTGGTCCTTCCTTCCTGTGAAAGCAGCTTTCTGCGTTTGTACTAAGTTGGGGGGCATATCCGCCCTGAATACCCAATCTTATTTACCTCATATACCTTTGTATTGGGGCCTTTGCCTTCCCTCTCTATCCTGGAGCCTTGGCTCCGCCCTCACTATACTGGGGCCTTTGCCCCGCCCTCTGTATAGTGGGGACTTTGCCCCGCCCTCTCTATACCTATTTACTTAATCTTCTTTAACCAAACTTGAGCATCCTATGGCTTCATAGTTTTTTATGCCTTGTTAACCCACCAGTGCAGGCTCAGGGAATTCCTAAGCTTATTCTCCACAGAATCCTTCTCTTCCTAGGCTGAAAGGCCTGTCTGCAGAAACAGCCTTTGCTCAGCTCTTACTGACTTCATTATGGGGCTGGTGACTGTAATGAAAATAAGGCACAGTCCTTGTGCTCAAGGGACTTCTATGACCAGTGTTCCTGAACTCACTGATCTGCCCAACATGCCCCACTTCTCACAAATGGGCTATTTAATTCCTACCTCAAAATCTGAAGCAGGCTCCAGGCTCCGAGCTGTCAGTGCAGAGCCGGATATGGGGCTTGAACCCACGAACTGCAAGGTCATGACCTGAACCGAAGTCGGGCCCTTAACTGACTGACACACCCAG
>NW_026057584.1:92271721-92317492 GCF_023721935.1 Panthera uncia | reverse complement strand
TCATGACCTGAACCGAAGTCGGGCCCTTAACTGACTGACACACCCAGATGCCGCCAAGATGATTCATTCTTATATTCTTCCTTATAGTAGCAAGAGATGGCTGCAGCAGTCCCAGATCTTGTATCTTTTCAGCTTCATCCCCCATGGAGAGGCATGAAAATCTCTTCTTTTAGGGTCGTTGTAAATCTGATTGGGTCATGTGTTCATACCTGGACCAACCTCTGCAGGTACAGTGGGGATTTGATGCACTGATAGCGTTGTGCCTGGGTCTTATGCTCAACCTTTGGAATTGGAAGTGGGTAGGGCTCCACATTGACCCTAAACAGAAAATGGAGAAGCGGTGTGGTTAATATAAAATAAACACCTGGGTTTTGTCCTCAGTTCCTGGCATAGAATGCTTAAGACTCTTGGAATTTAGTCTTTTGTATGCTGATGAGATGATTCCAGGCAGGGTTTCCTAGATAGCTTCAGGATGGGGGCAGGTTACCAGAAAGACCCAGCCATGATTATAGGGTTAGAACTTTCAGCCCCACCGCCAAACTCTATGTAGGGGAAGAAGAGGCTGTTGATGGAGTTCATTCACCAGCAGCCAATGATTTAATCACCTGTGCTTCCATAATGAAATCTCTATTAAAACTCCCTAAATGATGGAGTTCAAAGAGCTACTAGGTTTGGTGAACACATCCAGGTGCTAGAGGGTGGTGTACCCAGAGAGAGCATGGAAACACCATGCAGCCCCCAATCTTACCCCATGTATCCCTTCCATTTGGTTGTTCCTGAATTGTGTTCTTATAATAAACCAGTAATACTAAGTATGGTGATCTCCAGAATTCTGTGAGTTGTTCTAGCAAATTACTGAACGTGAGGGGGAGATAGCCAGACAGTCAGAAGTTTGGGTGGCAACCTGGGCCTTGTGACTGGTGTATGAAGTGCGGTCAATCTTGTGGGACTGAGCCTGTGGGATCTGCACTAATTCTGGGTAGTGTCAGAATTGAATTGTTGAATGCCCACTTGGCATTAGAGAATCAGAGAACTGGTGTTGAAAAAGATACCACATATTTGGTGTCAAGGGAAAAAACCCTCAGGTGGATTCCTAGAAACAGGGTCAATGGAGACTGGTGTTTAAAAAGCACAATCCCATTATATTCTTCCTCCCAGGTTGGATTCCAGATCTGCTTCTGCTGAGGGACTGGTGAATCCCATGGGCATCACACTCTGATAGGACACCATCTTCTTTCTAGTCCTGGGCACCACAGCTCAGCAGGGAAGTGGTTCAGAATTTGATAGAGTAAAAGTTAAAATCTGCAGTGGACTGGGGGGAGTATAAATGGATATAACTTTTCTTGTAGCTAGTTTGGCACTATGTGTTGACTTAAAAATATTTGTACACTTTGGCCTAGGAATCTTTTTTTTTTTTTTTTTTGAGAGAGCAGGGGGGCATAGGGTGAGGAGGAGAGAGAGAATCTTAAGCAGGCTCCACACTCAGCGTGGAGCCTGATGTGGGGCTTGAACTCACCACCGAGAGATCATGACCTGAGCTGAAATCAGGAGTCTGATCCTCAACTGACTAACCAAGCCACCCAGGAGCCCCTGGCCTAGTCATCTTAGTTTGGGAATTTTTCCTGGTGAATGATCTGATGTATGTGTTAAGCTTTAGGTAAAGCATTATCTATCAAACATTATTTATGTTAGGAAAAAAAATAACCATGAAAAAAATGTCCAAAATTGTGGGATTGATTAAATAAATTTCAGCATATGAGCATATCCTTTGGATGGAATATTATATAACCACTAAAAATTATAAGTAATTTAAATCCATGAGCAAATGATAAATGTTAAATAGCATATTCACTTATTAGATAATATCATCTGAATTATATCAGCCAGGCTTTAATAAAAAAGATTGGAAGCACGTACACTAATATGATAACAATAACTTGGTTAGTAGAATAATTGGTGTTTAAATTCTTTGTATTTTCCTTTTCTTTGGTATTCTTAATTTGTCTATAAGGATGCTGTCACTGTGTCTGATTTCCAAGGTAAGACCCAGAAGGGCAAGAAATAGAGTGTTTCTTTTATAATCAGAAAAAAGTTAAAACAGTTCCTCAGCAGTGCCTTCCACATATGTTGACTTTTAGACTCTGCTCTTTGGAGCTGTTGTGGAGGCAAGGGAATGAGAGTTTATGGGCTACATTGATTTCAGACTGCTTTCTTGCTTGTAACTTAGCCACATGAGATGAGTCCTTTAGGGAGGTGTCAGTAGGAGGTACAAATCAAAGGCTGGGACAATAGGGACAAGGCCTGTCTGCTCTGGAGGAGGGTTCGTTCAGGGAAGGAGGAGGGCAGAGGACTGGCAATTCTCCTAGATAGGCTCAGCGGGGATGAAGGGCCCCATGTGTCTTCCAAGTCTGGGGGATGTACACTTTTACCGTTTGGGCAATTGAAGCTAAATCACTACCGAGGACAATGGAAACTTGAGAGGTTTTTCTGAGATGGTTATATGTAACCTCCAGCTTTTTTGGAAGGCCTGTCTCTTGGAAGACCAAGGCCAGCTGAGGGTGAGCTTGGGGAAGTGCATCTCTGCATTTCCTCTTTTCCCTGCCCTCTCTCAGTGAATGCTCAGTACTTCTTGTCTTTGGGATCCCACTGTGCTCCCTCTGCTCTGTTACTCTTCTGGCTTTCTTTGGGTCTGACAGCTTCAGCAGTTCCCCAGGCCCTGTGTCTGTTTCTCCAGGCAAACTTACATGTCGACCGTTAGTAGTTCTGATCTTTGCCAATCTGGCAAACACCAACGGTGGTTCTGGGAAAACCTGCACATACACTGTAGTCCCTTCCCAGTTAGTGCTTGTATTTGCACTGAAGTCATGGCCCAATGTCCAGTGACAGACAGGGACAACGAGAGAGACCTCCCAGTGCCCCAGTTCCCTTTTCTTGGTGCTGCACACCAGCCCTGACTGTTCCTGTGTTACTTAGCCTATTGTAAGGATGGAGCACTACTTCCCAGAGAAATCAGCCCCATCTGTGGGATTCCAGGCTCTTCTGGACAATCTGACATTACTTCTGGAGAACTACAGATGTGCTTCTCCTCCCCACCCCCCCTTTAACTTTTTAAAGTACATAATGCTTTTGAATAGGTTTAACTTCAAAAGTTACAAAAGCATGGATAGTAAAAGTCTCTGGCTCTCCTCTGTTCCTCATCTGCCCACTTTTTCACGCCTTCCTCATCAAAGAGGATGCAGGGATAGAGCCAGGCTTTCCAGATGGCTGCCCAGTGGTCTCAACTTCACTTTCCTCGCTGATTTGAGAGGATATCATCATGTCCCATATATGTTTCAATCTGTTCCTGGGCTTTGTATTCTGTTCCGCTGTCTATCTATATGCCAACACCACTGAGAACTAAGGACAGGTAGCAGCTTTCCAAGCCCAGGGGAAGGATGTAGGCTTTCTCTTCCTTGCCCTGTTCTTTAGTTCTTATTTCAGGCTTAATGCTGATACTAGTAATAATATTCTTCATAGTGAGGTCTGAGGTAAATACTGTTCTCCCCATTTTATGGATAAAGAAAATGAGGAACAGAGGGGTTGAAGTCACTTGCTCAAGGCCACATAGCTGGTAGGTAAAAGTGTTATGCCCAGAATTCGTGATCCCCAAAGACCACCAGGGAGCCGAGTCCGATGCAATAGCAAAAGAGCCTTTATTCGAGCTAGCTCAAGCTCAATCCCCTACCTGCACCAACGGAGCGGTGAGATACCGGGGAGAGAGAGCCAGTTTCAAAAGGACAAAGGTTTTATTGGGGCCTAGGGGCAGTTGGTGAGGTAATGGCTGTGGCCTCAGCCGATTGGCTGGGGAAGGGTCCTGGGGAAGGGTCCGAGTCCTGTTAGGCAGGTGAGGGGGGGGGGTTACTCAAGGGGAGGAGGTGTGGTCAAGGTGAAGGACACAGAACAAGATGGAGTCGGCCTGCGTAGGCCTGCCCTTTCAAAAGAGCATTAGGAGTCCTGAGAGAGACATCTACCTACCATACTATGTATACCCTTTTGCAGATTTTATTATTATAATAAATGCTAATAACTACTATCTATTGAGAGCTATCTCTAGGCATTGTGCTAAGTGCTTTGAGTTCTGTGCATATAGTATCTCATTTAACTGAATCTCTGTAATAACTCCAGAAGGTAGATATGACCACCAGATATGTATACATGGAAAACTGAGGCCCAGAGGGTTTATCTAAACTACAGAAGAGCACCTGGCTAGTATTTGTTGCTCTGAAGACCACATTCTTCACAATGATGCTTTACTGACTCTGGATTTTCACATTCATAATTTAGTATTCTTTTTTTTTTTTTCTTAAGTTTATTAATTTTTTGAGACAGAGAGATGGAGACACAGCATGACTGGGGGAGGAACAGAGAGAGAGGGAGACAGAATCTGAAGCAGGCTCCAGGTTCTGAGCAGTCAGCACAGAGCCGGATGTGGGGCTCTCATTCCTTCAATATCACTTCCTTTGTCAGTCACCAGGCCTCAGGCAGTTTCTGAAGGCACAGAGGCAGAGGTGTACAAGTGTGAGACATTCTTATAGCTCTCTTCTCTGAGCTCCTGAGGTGGGTCCACTCTCCTCATATTTTTGGACACTATTTTACTTTCCTAGGCTATGAAGCTCTCTCAAACAACCCATAAACTCTCAGTCCAGGGTCTTTGTGTTCTAAGGTAATCGACAAATGTATTGATGTTGAGAAGGCTGATATGGAAATCCATATTAGGTTGAAAGAAAAAGTGAGTCAGCTAATGGAGGATCTTAAAATCCCCAACAGTGAAGTTCAGATCTGATGGTACAAATAGCGGGGAGCTTTAGAAGATTCTGGAGTGAAGAAACAAGACACAAAAATGCTTTTTAAGGAAAAGTAGTCATGGATCGTAAGCACTGTGTATAATCCCTGCGAAGAAAGGAAAGAACCAGGACAGCTAGACCCAGTTAACCTTTGATCTTCAGGGCACTTTGCTTTGCCCATCTGATCTAAACATATATTGTCTGAATGTCCCAATATCCTATTATTTTCCTCTATGGATCTGACGGTCTTTGTGTTCTGACTCTAGGAGGACAGAGCAGGGCTTTTTGTTTTAGACCAATTTCTATCCCAAAGACTGGGAAGAACCTTGGGCAGACTACAGAACCCTTAACTCAGATGACAGTATCCTTCGCAGTCTGGTGCCTGCCTTATCTATCTGGCCATAATCTGCCCCTGCTTTTTTTTTTTTTTTTTCTGTGCCAGCATCCACATTGAGCACTGTTAGTACTCAAATGTGCCATGCCCCCATTTTGCTCCTAGGCAGTTCCCTGGTGTAGTTTTTGTCCCTTCTTGTATAACCCCTCCTCTTCCTTAAGGCTTAGCCAAGATGCCACCTCCTTTAGGAAGCCTTCTTGGGCCCAGTAGGGTGGGTTGGGTGCTCCTTCTGTGTCTCTCCACTGCGTCCTGCCATTTCCCAGTCACTTCTGCTGCCTCTGTCAAATAATTCCCTTGTTCCCCTGGATTCAGAGCTTCTAATGGGAAAGGGCCGCATCTCAGTTGTCCCTGGGCCTGGCACACAGCAGCTGTACAGAAAGTCTTGGCACATGAATAATGAAGGAACATTGCCACGGGCCAGCTGTCCCCATCTGTTGCACCAACTGACTGGTTGGTGGCTCTTAGCTCCATTAATCTCTTTCTTGTCATCCCAACAGGAAAACCTTTGCTCCCAACTCAGGGGCAAAGGAACTCTTTCCTTCCCAGGGAGACTTCTCTTTCTGGATTTCTGACCTCATGAGCTCCTAAGTCTGGCTTTCCAAGAGGCCCCTTCTCCCCAGCACCACCACCAGTACCCCTCACAGCCTCCTTTCCATGGGCCAGAAGATCAAAAAGCAATACTTTCATTGGGCATGTGACTTCCTGATGGTCCTAGGCTGTTCTGAAAAGACTCTCTTTGATCAAACCTGAGTCAGGCTCCTCTGAGCTCTCCTCTTGTCTAAGCCTTGACCTTGGGCTGTGTCCTTGGCCTAGTTAATCCAGTTTTAACAAGAATCCTGCTGAGTCAGTTTATCAAAAATCCCCCTACCCTTGGTGTGTGATCACCCTCAATATCTGATCAAACTCTTCATCCCCCCTCTTTGATATCTGATCACCCTGGCCTGCCTTCAAGAATCCTGATAGGCCAGTTTAGCCAGAATTCCCCTCAGCCATGATATTTCCTCTTAGTGATCTTCTACCCACTGCCCCCTGACTCTGCTGCTTTGCTATAAATCCCCATTTGTCCTTGTGCTTGGTATTGAGCCCCGTCTCTCCCCCCTATGGCAAAACCCCTGGCAGTGGTCCCTCTTGAGTAAAGTGTTCCTTACTGTCTTTAACAAATGTCATGAATCAATTTTCCTCAAAGGCAACCTCACCCCCACTGTGACTTTGTAAACCTTTGTCTTGAGCCTTTGTCTTCCCAGGCACCAAAAGTCACTCCTCTCTGGTGCCCACTGCCTTTCACTCCTCCTCCTTCTCCTCCTAATAGCACCTCAGACTTTATTCTCCCTCTGCATTAATTATTCCTTTCTTTAACCTCTGTGATCTCTCAGCATTTGGCTTTCCTCCCCTTTTATCTTCTCCCCAAGCTGGTACCTGTCTATCCACTTCTTAAATACAGATTTTCCCAAATTTGTGTTTTTAACCCTCTATTTTCCCCAAGACCTCAAAATGAATATTGTCTGAGGACAGTTGGAGCCTCTTAGAAAATGCTCACAGGTTATCTGGGAGTCCAAACACAGGAGGTGTTATCAGCACAGGCTGTGCCCCCAACGTCAGGATCCCTCATCCCTTGGGGTGGTAGGCTGGTCTCAGGTGTCTCTCAGAGGGCATCTGAATGAATGGAGGGGAGTCTGCCATAAGCCTACAGTCTTGCCATGAGCCGATCCACCACTTGTGCCACTCTGGATATCCACTTGGGTAGCCAGTTACAGGGACCACCACCTCCCATTGAAGATTAAGGCCCAAGTAGCAGTGAGAGAAGCTGGTATTCCACTTGCCCAGGTTACAGCTTGAGGAGTTAGTGTTCCAGGAGCCCAAGGAATAGGGCTTGCAATCCAAGGTATACAACGCCAAATATCTTCACATATGCTGGATAATTATTTTTGCAGCTTCTACACCCTTTTGGTGATATCCAAGCCAGCTGTAAGCTGATTGTTCTAATAGTTCATGTATATTTTGAAAATCTACATATCATCATCAATTTGAAATCCTTGGCATGAAAAATTTGATTGAATTTGAAATTTGTTTACATTAGCACAAAAATGTCACTATTAGTTGTCAATGAAGGGAGAGTTACTAGATTTATTCCAACACAATTTTTGAATGTAGATTTTTGAATGATTATAAAAATGATTTAAAAATTTGTATTGCTTCCTTATGGAAACAAAGTTTTTTGTTGATGGCTATCATCGAACATTTGAAGAGATTATTAAAAAGTGTTATTTCAGGGGCGCCTGGGTGGCTCAGTCGGTTAGGCGTCTGACTTCGGCTCAGGTCACGATCTCACGGTCCGTGAGTTCGAGCCCCGCATCGGGCTCTGGGCTGATGGCTCGGAGCCTGGAGCCTGCTTCCGATTCTGTGTCTCCCTCTCTCTCTGCCCCTCCCCCATTCATGCTCTGTCTCTGTCTCAAAAATAAATAAAAACGTTAAAAAAAAAATTAAAAAAAAGTGTTATTTCAGAGTTAAATGTCACAATTTCCAAACTGTTACCCCAAGAGAATGGGAAGAGATTATGAAAAATTTGTTCATTGGCACAGATTTGAGTGTTTCACTTAAACACTTGAGAACATTTTATTTGGAAATTTTACATAAATTCAATATTTCATACTTTTCTGAAACTTGTATTTTATTTTATATTATACAATATACAAAGTATAATGACTTTTTCCCCATTAAAGTCTAAATTTCCTTCAGTTTACTCCAGGGTGTGATATAAATGCTATCATTTTCTCTGTATGTTCTCACATGAAAAAATGTTGGGAATTTTTATTTTATTTTATTTAAAAAAATTTTAATGTTTATTTTTGAGAGTGGGAGAGACAGAGAGAGAGAGAGAGAGAGAGACCCAGAATCCAAAGTAGGCACCAGACTCCGAGCTGTTAGCACAGAGCCTGATGTGGGGCTTGAACGCATGAACTTTGAGATCATGACCTAAGCCGAAGTCAGACGCTCAACCAATTGAGCCACCCAGGTACCCCAGTGTTGGGAATTTTTAAAAACAACTTTATTGAAGTGTAATTTACATGTTAAGCTACTCACCCATTTTAAGTGTACAACCCAATGAGTTTTAGTAAATTTGCTGAGTTGTACAATCATTGGCATCCATTTTTAGAACATTTTTCTCATCCCAATAAGATGGGATGCTAGTTTTGAAGGATGGTGAGAGGGACCAAAAGGCATTCCTTGGGAGGACAGACCTTTGGGTCCTGGGTGCCAGTGGACAAGTGTGAAGGTGTCAAATTCCTAGGAGAAGTGTCCCCAAAGGGGGACAGGGAAGACCAAGAAAATGGCTGTTGTTCTGGGGGTGGGGTGGGTGGGGATGGTTTGTGGCTCAGCTTAAATACCACAGCCTCCAGGGAGGTATTTCCAGCTCACATGGCAGACTGCTCCTTGCTTTCCCAGACTCCAGTGTTCATCTTTCACAACAGAACAATTACTGGTGGATTTTTGGTTCATAGATCTGCTGTCCCCGCTGGACTGTGAGTCCCCTCCCCCACTTTGTTTCCACTAAGCTAACTTAGCCCCATCTATGGCAAAGAGCCTCAGAGTCAATGTTTTCCCAATGAATAAGTGATTTCCAGCTCTTTATCCTCCCCTCCAAGGTTGCCGGAGCTGAGCAGAGGCACAGGGACAACAGTGACCAGAGAAGAATCAGGCTGTTTCAGTGCCTGGGATGATAGGGAGTGTGCAGGCTGGGCCCTGCAGCCCCGGGCTCTTGTCTGGCTCTGCTTCTGACCATTTGTCTCTCTGTGCTGTCATTTGCACCTTTCAGTTGTCCCATCCTAACAAGTGAGGCTGCCGGGTGCCATGCTGTCTCAGTTGACTTCCAGCTATAAAGCCCCATGATTGAAATGGTGCATCTTTCCCCCAGTGTCTAATGGAACTGCCTGCATTTGAAGGGGCAATTTCTGGGCAGTTGCAGAGAGAGAACTACAGGGGCTCTGGCCCCTGGCTCTGCCTGGGGACTTGGTGTCAGAGCATTTGCCCAGACTGCTGCAGACATCCCCAGATATCAGTGACAGCAGCAAGCAGATAAATTGCCTTTGCCACCTCAAGAAGCAGGTAAACTGGCAGGATGGCATCTTTGGGTGTAAGAAAAATGAAGAGATGTAAACCAAGCACTTCACGTTGTTTTTGAGTGCACTTAACAGTTGCCCAGACCTGCAAATCCCTTTTAAAAGCCGAATTCCTTTACTAATAATAGAGCTCCATTTTTCTTTATCACTAGACTCTCAACTCTGCTCCATATTTCCCCTTGGTGTTCTCCTGCTCACTAACCCATTTATCCTCCCTTATAAACCCACACTTAAAGTTGACATAAAATACAAGCCGTGACACCATGGGAAAACTTTCTGGTGGTGGCCTGAGCCGGCAAAGTGGTTGTGGCTGTGACAGAGAACCCTCCCTAAATGATGCTTGTTCTCAGGTGCCTCAAGTGGGTTTCTGGGTTAGAAGTGGGAGCTGCTGCTTGGCACTGAGTGGAAGGAATTTGAGGGTTTCCGGTGTCTTCTCTGAGCTCCAGTGCTGACGCCTTGGTGTTGGGGCAGCAGAGGCAGCCCTGAGGGGAGGCAGTCAGTGTCCTCCATCCCCCCAACTCCCTGGGCATTACTGGACCAGTCTGGGCTTCCCGGGACTGATCAGACCTGACTATGGTTTTCCTGTCTGATCATGTTGTTAATTAACATCACAAATCTTCGCAGCTGGTGGCTGCCTTTTGCATCTCATCCCCCTCCTCCTCCCTTCTCCACACCAATTAGTGCAAAAGCAGGGAGCAAATCTTCAAGCATTGATTTGCCTTTGTAGTAATGATTATTTTGGGAACAACCCAACCCCCTCCAAGCAGACAAACTCCCCCCACACCCTGAGCTTGAACCACATTCTTCCTTCCTCATAGATTTTTGGCTTTGCTAGGCCAGGACAGAGAACCCAATTATTGAAGAGAATAACACCACATTTGTCTCCTCTGGGTTTAAAAGACAAAAGGGATTGTAAGGAGAGAAGGGGAGAGAACACCTCCAGAGGATGTGACTCATTTAAAGGTGTTGGCTAGTCTTTTCAAAAAGTCAGCTCCGTGAAGGTGGAAACCTAGTCTAGCCAAATGTCAAATGGAACGGACGTGAAAAAGCCTTCACTAACACCTCTATTTACGGACTGGTTCCTGCCTCAGACAGCTCAGCCCTTTACTGGTACATGAAACCCTCAGGGGTCAGGGACCAATGTGCGTCTGTGCCACGGGAATTGTGTGTGGCCCCAGCTTAGAGAGGAATCCAAGGACGGAGGGGCGGTGCCCCTCCAATGGTCCAGGAACAGCTGGGTCTTGAACGCCGTCTCTGGGTCCACATTGGGCACCTGCCAATAGACCTCGGTAGCTAGTTAATCCCCCTAGTGAGACTGTATGGTCACATGGCAAAAGAAAAGGAGTATTTGGCCTTGTGCTCACTAGGCAGTGTTTTGAAGACTAGACAGCACATAGTGTGTTCGAGGGGACTTCATCTATTGTGTCTTTTTACCTTCCTAGTGTTCCCTTGCACCCTTGGGGGATCATCTCCTTGTTTCTCCCTGACTCTCATTTCTTCTCCTAAACACCCTGTTCTCTCCTGTATGGGGGATTGTGAGGGCCTGGGTGCTGTGTGGCAACATAGAGTAATCAATTAGCAATGTCTCCCAGGGCGGGGGTGAGGGCTGCCAAGCAAGCTATGTATTTACCATCCCCATCCTTTTCGGTTTTTAAATTTTTTAAAAAATTTTTTTGAATAATTTTTTTAAATGTTTATTTTTGAGAGAGAGACACACAGAATGTGAGTGGAGGAGCGGCAGAGAGAGAGAGGGAGACACAGAATCTGAAGCAGGCTCCAGGCTCTGAGCTGTCAGCACAGAGCCCAATGCGGGGCTTGAACCCACGAACTGCCAGGTCATGACCTGAGCCGAAGTCAGATGCTTAACCGACTGAGCCACCCAGGTGCCCCATGTTTTTAAATTTTTAATTGTGGTAAAGTACATGTAACAAAATCTATTATATTAACCGTGTTTAAATAAGTGTAGAGTTCAGTCGTGTTAAGTGTATTCACACTGTTGTGCAGTCCTTTCTAGAACTTTTTCTCTTGCAAAACTGAAACTGTGTCTATTAAATAACTCTGTTTCTGCCTTCTCCACCAGCCCCTGGTAACCACCATTCTACTTTCTTTTTCTACAAGCTTGCTACTTTAGACAAGTGGAATCATATGATATTTGTCTTTTTTTTTGTCTAGCTTATTTTACTTCCTGTAATATTTTCAAGTGTCATCCGTGTTACAACTTGTGTTAGAATTTCCTTCCTTCTTAAGGCTTAATAATATTCCATTCTATGTATATGCTACATTTGTTTATCTGCTCATCTGTCAATGGATTACTTCTACCTTTTGGCTATTGTGAATAATGTTGCTATGAACATGGGTGTACAAATATCTGATCCTTTAAAAAAATTTTTTCCCAACAATTAAATGATATAAATTAGCGGTTTCCAGCTTTGGTTACTTTTGGTTATCTGTAGATCTTTTAAAAAATACTGTTCTTTGAACCATTACCCTAATTAAATCAAATATCTAGGTATAGAGTGCATAGATCAAAAACCAAAGGTATTTGTTAAAAATACAGATTCTCTGGAGATTGTGATTTAGCTGGTCTGGGATGTGGCCCCGAAATCTGTACTTTTAGAAAAGGGCCTCATGATTGGGTATTTTAGAAATTACTGTCTAAGTCATCAATTAAAGGCTACATAACCTTCATGAAGCCTTATCCCTTGGTCATAAATGGTGTCAAACTGTTCTCTAGTTATCTTATGTATCTTGGTCCTATATCCCCACCTGGGTTGTAAATTCATAAAAATGTAGGATTTCTGAACTCAAAGGGGCCATAGAGACCAGATAATGTGTTCAACCAAGGCTACACCTTAATTAATTTTAGGGCTGGGTCTAGAGGCAGTTCACAATTCCTTCCACTCTCTAGTATTTTAAAGTTTTAGTTTTTTCCACAGTGCCAGTGCAGGCCAGCATGTTACTTTTAAGAAAGACAGGATGCGACTTCCATTGCTCTTGTGAATTTATCCTTTCTGCTGCTGTGAGAACCCAGTCAATCAATGATTGTTACAGCATCATGAAGTATCAGGGATTGAATGACAAAAGATCTAAGTTGTGCCTATCATAGCACATGGTGTCCACATAAATGACTTGATTTCTAGGCCAGGCTCAAGTCCACATCAGCTGTGAGACCCTGGACCAGTATGAATCATGAATCATAAGACCTTGCATTAATTGAACATTAACTATTTACCAGGTGCTCTTCTAGATGGATTACATGGATTATTTGATAGGCCTAGAAGGAAAGTAGAGCTTGGAAATGTTCAGAGACTTGTGAGTAAGTGACACAACTTGGATTTGAAGTCTGATATCTCAGCCCATTCTCTTAATCACTGCTATTTCATGGTGACGATAAGAGATGAGGTAAGCCAAATGGTTAGCAGAGTGTCTAGTCCATTATAGAAGCTCAGGAAATTGGCCATCATCATCATTATGGCAACAGCAACTAAACCTTGCATAGCTCTTGTTATGTGCCAGGCACTCTTTTACACACTTAAGACATATCTATTTGCAAAATAATCCTATTAAGCAGTACTATTATAACAGATTTTACAGATGAGGAAACTGGGGCACACAAAAATTATGTAACCAAATGTTATACAGCTAGCAAGTGGCAGAGGTTAGATTGAACTAACGAGTCTGGCTCCAAACTTAATGCCATAAACAGTACACTGTGCTGCCTTCCACATGGTAAGTGGGAAACTACTAATGATTAGATTACTACTAATGATTAGTAATAAAACCCTCAAATTTCTTTCAACACAGTATTTTTCTAGCCTTTTTCCTTGTAGGCATGCCCTGAAGCTAAAAATAAATATGATAATATATTCAGGTGTCCTTTTTATGTCTCCCATTTCTGCCCTCTCAAAATTCTTATGCAATTCAATCTGATATTATTTCATAGCATCTTATTTCTTAGTCATTTTGGAAGTAACTTCTGGGGCAGGGACTTTCATGGCATCACTACACTTTTTAAGTTGGAAGGAAGCCTTGGTTCCTCTAGGACAGAAATCTCTAAAATAAAGTGTTTGCACCCTACAGGTGACGCAAGGTTATCCATTGTAGTTGGAGAAGAAGATGTTAGTGAAAAACCAAAGAAACTAAGGGCCATTGTGATTTTCCTGTCGTGAAGTTTAGTGGGCACCTCGTAGACATTATCATAGTGACTCTGACTCCAGCTGTCCCTGCCGACCCTCCTTTTTTTGAAGCATTCACCTCCCTTCACTGAGTGAATTCACACTCCTGTCCTCTCTGTCTCAGGCTGTTCTTTCCTATTTCAGGAATTTATTTTTTGTGGGTTTCCTATTTCAGGAATTTATTTTTCCCCCCTTTTAAAATGTTTTGTTTAATTTTGGGAGAGAGAGAGAGAGAGAGCAAGCTGGGGGAGGGAGAGACAGATAGGGGGACAGAGGATTTGAAGTGGGTGTGTCTGTGCTGACAGCAGTGAGCCTGATGTGGGACTCGAACTCATGAACTGTGAGATCATGACCTGAGCCGAAGTCAGATGTTCAGCTGATTGAGCCACCCAGACGTACCTGCCCATTTCAGAAATTAAAAAAAAAAAAAAAAAAAAATTAACATATGGCTTGACATGGCATCCTTACTTGCTCCATGCATCAGAAGGTCATGGTCCTTGTATAGTATGTACCCTGTCTGAGAGGAAGATGGAGGTCCGTAGCACGGACAAAGCTGCTTTCCCTGTTTTATTTCTTTTCAGCATATTTATGTGTGCTGCTATAGGTTAGATTGGGTCCCACAAGAATTGTTGAGGTCCTCACCCCCAGTGCCTCAGAATGTAATTTATTTTGAAATAGGGTCCTTGTAGATGCAATTAGTTAAGTTAGATGAGGTCGTACTGAACCAGGAGGGGCTCTAAATCCACTATGGCTGGTGTCTCTATAAGAAGAGAAGAGACACAGAGACACATGGAGAGAAGATGGCCAGCCACATGATGGCAGGGGCATGTATTGGAATGAAGCATCAACAAGCCAAGGAATGTCAGGATTGCTGACAAACCCCACCAGCTAGGAGAGCTAAGGAAAGATTCTCCCCTTTAGGTTTCAGAGGGAGTGTGCCACTGCTGATACCTTGATTTCAGATTTCCAGCCTCTGGAACTGTGAAAGAATAAATTTCTGTTGTTTTAAGCCACCTACTTTGTGGTACTTTGTCATGGCAGCCACAGGAAACAAATACATGTGCCTATGTAGGTAGATTTATGAATTCTATTTCCTTCTTTAAATGAAACTATCCCTCACCAAATGGACACTCTGCAAAGACACTGCCATTTGAAGGTAATACCTCTGATACAGTCCAGGCGGCCACAGGGACACAGCAGTGCTCCCTGATTCCATCAACCACCATCAGGAGGGAAAAATGAAAACTCTTCCACTTAACCTGGTAAGAAGTCAGTGAAAAGTGTCTTGAAATTATCAAGATATTTGGTCTGTAGATTATCATCTATTATGATGATAAATCAGTCTTTTCCCCAATTTACATTTGCCTTGAGGTATTAGCTAATGATAGTATCAAGCCATCATGATCAATAGGACATTTAATATTCCTTATTTCGTCTTTATCTCATCCTTTTAAATATTTTATTTTTATGTCTTTTAATATGTACAATATTTCTTCATTAAGACACACATTTCTGCCTTATAAATGAGAGGATAAATAAAAGCATATATATTGGCAGTGTGTATTCAAATATCTTTTGTTATTGATGGTCAACACCATCAATGGTGGTCAACACCTGCCCCACTTTTATGCGTGAACAAACAGGTCAAGGGAAATTATGTGAATAAGTCACACAAGGTCAGAGTTTGAACTTGCTTCTTCTGACTCCAGGCCAGGATCAAGCCCCTATACAATTCTCTCTCCCTCAGAGATTTAATGAGTTGCACAGTTTGCCCTATTTTCGCATCAGGAGGACTTGGGCAATTTTGAGTAAAGGCGTAGCAAGACTTGTGGGGAGCAGAGGGGTTCCAGCAGGGTCAGACAAATGTGGGCTTGCATCCTGGCTCTGCCATCCTATAGCTGTGTGACCTGGAGCAAGTACCTTAACCTCTCTGATCTTTACTTTCCTCAATTAGAAGATGTGGATAATTGTTTTTATGGCATAGGATTGTTTTTAAAGAATATATAATGTTCTCCAAATGTAAACTATGTGCTTCTTAAAGTCTAGGTGCATAGAAATAGTTGATGTTACTGTTGAGATTATGAAGGTGCAGGAGATACAGTTCTTTGTTATCTAAGGAGGGTTCCTGGGGACCAATGGATAAGACCCCTGTCCAGGCATGAATATGATTTGTCTGGCTGGGCCTGGGGCATGTGGTGTGGCTCTGCAGTGGCACCCCAGCCTGGGGAGCCCAGTGACGATTTCTATGGGCTGATACCGTCTGGGCGGCAGACCACGGATTCCTGTGATTTTTCCTTTAGACCAGGTCAGATTCCTCGTACTCAAAAATTCACATTGCTGTTTGGGAGCCACATTATTTCTCTTGTCTTGGCCACAGGCAGATGTCTTGATCGAGAGTTCTCTTTCTTACCTCTAATTACTCTTCAGTCCACGGTAATCTGGCTTTTTGCCCATCAACTGCCTAGAAGCTGTCCAACTAAGGGCCATAGTGACCTCCTTGTTGTCAGGTCCAACGGACACCTCTTGGTTGTTACCGTGACATCTTGGTACTGTTGGTCACTCTTGCAAGGGACCGTTTGACCTCTTCCTCCTCCTTGAAGTATTTGCTCTTTTTTAATCGAGAAACACCACGCTCTCTTGGCTTTCCTCTTTTCTCTGGATGCTCCTTCTCACTCTTTTTTGCTGGCTTGCATTATTCTACTCTACATTACCTGCTGGATCTTTGCCCAGCTCTGCCCAAGACTCAGGAATATTTCCTGAACAATTCCATCTGTGGGCTGGGTGTCTATCACCCTTGGCATCACTGGTTCCCATACCCAGGGAGGGCTAGCAGCATACTTACTTGTCAGGAGAAAGGCTTTTTTACACTGCGGATGTCACTTCAGGGGTTCTGAATGCACCATCTGTCACTGTCACAGTGGTCCTTTCTAGAGGTGGTGCTTACATATGTGGTGTGTGTGTGTGTGTGCGCACACACACTGAGGAGTTCTTATTTAGTGCTGACACACCTGTCTGTCACCTGTACAGGTAGGTGCTGCTGTATATGTCCACTTGAATGTCCACGAGGCACCTCACACTCAGTGAGACCCAAGCGACACTTAGGTCTCCCATAAACTTGCTCCTTCTCATTCACCTCCAGTTTGAATGAGTGGCACCACCATTCAAACAGTTGCCAAGCCAAAACGTGGTTATCATCCTCGATGACTTTTGTTCGGTTACCCTGGCCTGATGCCCACAACCAGTTACCAAACCCTCGTGAATCTACCTCCCAGAATCATTAGCATCAGGTCATTTCTCCTCTTTCCCACTGATGCTTCTCTCCTCACTTCCATTGGGTCTTCCACTCTTCAGTCCACTGGCCACACTTAGCCTTTTTCACATGCAGTCTCAAGGCACTCCCCTGCTCCAGTGCTTTCGTGGCTCCTCATTGCCCTCAGGATTCAGCTGGGCTCTTCCCACCTCTTCAACCTCATTTTTAGTCTCTTCTCACCAATATTCCAACATTTCGGTCTTAGTTGGGGAGATCTCCAGTTGACTGTGTAGGCAATATACTTGGGATGAAAGAGGGTGCTGTTAGTCATTACTCTGGGAAGACTAGAACTCTGTCATGAAAACCAGGAGGTTCAGTCAGCCTGAGTCATACTGAACCTTCAACCTTTGTGTTCTTTCATCTGTAGACCTTTGTTTGGATGTCCCCTCTGCCTTTTTGAGAACTCCAGCCCCCGGTGTGTTCTTCTAGCAGTCTGTACCTCATCGATTTAGCGTGTAAAGCACTCCATTAAAATGTTTTAAACTTTTTGTTTTTAATTGAAGTATAGTTGACATACAATATTATATTAATTTCACGTGTACAACATAGTGATTTGACATTTATATACGTTACAGAATATGCTTATCAAAATAAGCATGGTTACTATCTGTCACCGTACAATGTTATTACCATATTATTGACTATATTCCCTATGCTGTACTTTTCATCCCTGTGAGTTATTTATTTTATAACTGGAAGTTCGTACCTCTTAGTCCCCTTCACCTGTTTTGCCCTCCCACCCCGCCCAACTCCTTACCCTCTGGCAACCATCAGTTTGTTCTTTGTATCCCTGAGTCTGTTTCTGTTTTTTGTTTGCTGTCTTGTTTGTTCATTTGCTTAGGTTTTTAGATTCCACATGTAAGGGAAATCATATGGTATTTGTCTTTCTCTGTCTGACTTATTTCACTTAGCATAATACTCTCTAGGTCCATTCATGTTGTTGCAAATGGCAAGATTTCCTTCTCATCACTCCATTTTAATTGTCTTTGTTTTCAGCCTCATCTGAGAGAAAAAAATGAAGTTTGTTTGGATTTTGTTACATTAATCCTTCTACCACTCCCTAAACTGCTTTTTGCAGTACAGCCCCCTTTTTTAAATACAAGAGAGTAGGTTTCAGGCTTAGAGTCATCGTGTAAGTGACAGAATCTAGCCATAAAGTTAAAATGTCCTCTATTTTCATTGTATCTGTTGATATTTATCTTCTTTTTATAACAAGTAATGCTGATTATCTATTTGTGCTAATGACATAATGTTTTCTTTCAAAATGAGCTAATTTAAGTTAAAGAAAATGAACCAATTAAAATAAAAGTATTGAATTAATAGCGCAGTTGATACATGAATATGGAGAAATTTCGTGACAGTACATCTCAGAATATGGACGTTCTCCTATCATAAGACAATAAGTACCACTATCACACCTAAGAAAATTATTATAATGAAAATTATGTCACTTCTGGTATATTCTAAATATTGACATTTAAAAATCACTTACATTGAGGTGCCTGGGTGGCTCAGTCAGTTAAGCATCTGACTTTGGCTCAGGTCATGATCTCATGGCTCATGGGTTTGAAACAGCTCAGAGCCTGGAGCCTGCTTTGGATTCTGTGTCTCCCTCTCCCTCTGCCCACTCGCACACACACGTTCTCTCTCTCTCTCAATAAAATAAAATAAAATAAATTAAAAAAATAAAAAAAATCACTCATATTATACTTTTAAATTTATTCAATGGAATCTACTATAGGACTTTGATATCCATCATTATCTGTTCTTGAATACATAAACAACCTCTTCTGTAGCATTTGGACATTTTATATCTTTACTTTCTTTCTTTGAATTTGTATTCTGCTTACTTCACAAAATCTGATCCTAATGTGTACTTTTTTATGCTTGAAAGTTTTTTATTGAGCATTGCAGTATGTTCTTCTAAAACCAAAATTTCACTGACTAAAACTGAATTCTTCCTTTATAGCCTGTGATCATAAAACCCTAAGTATTAACAAATTCTTCCTGATTGAGTAATCATTGTAATTATTAGTAGTACACAAGTACACTATAGTATGCTATTGGCCATAATATAATAATACCACAATTCTGATACTAGTCATAAGATGTGAAAAAAAATTTTTTTTGGAAATATATCTGGTAAATGACATGATTCGGTCTTTAACAAATAGTTCATGTCTTCATAGTTGACTATCACTTATTGGCAGAAAGGAACTGGGGCAGCATCAATTCTATTCCTCTTTTTTATAGATGCAAATTAAAAAATTCATATGTAAACTAAATAGTTATGGAAGCAGATTTATTATACTAGTTTGAACTTTTTGTGTTTGTATAACAACAACCACATAATGATATATCACAACATTTATTCGATGCTTGTAGTAATGATATATCATTTGACAATGCAGTTAGGTTTCCTTTCAGTTTTATTAAAAGCAGAGAATTGGAGACAGCCTGAATTGCAAAAGATTTGTTATCCAGTTGTAAGACTTATTCACTGTCTTGATTTCTTAGAAGTATGGTGAAAAGTATATGTTAATCCTCATCAAATTATTATTAATTATACTTATTTTTTTCAATGAAAGGTATAATCTTTAACCTGGTATATTTGTAAATGAGAAAATAAAGCATCGGTCAGTGCAGTGCAACTTTGCCAATGTAATATTTTATATCAAATGCAAAAGGTTTGTATGTATTTATATGAAACCGTCAATTTAATTTGTGGAAAGTGCCCCCCATGGTTAAGCCCATCAGCCAAATCTATTTGCTTCCTGTCAGAAAACATCTGACTTCATTTTCCAATTTGAGTAGACATCTCTGTGATAGCGCCCTCACTTCTGGTTCTAATTCTTCTTCTTCTTCTTCTTCTTCTTCTTCTTCTTCTTCTTCTTCTTTTAATGCTTATTTATTTTTGAAAGAGAGAGAGTGCAAGTAGGGGTGGGGCAGAGAGAGAGAGGGGGATAGAGGATCTGAAATGGGCCTTGCACTGACAGCAGCAAACCTGACGCTAACAGGGGACTTGAACCCATGAACACCAAGATCAGGACCTGAGCCATGACCACGACCTGAGATGAAGTCTGTTGCTCAACAGACTGAGCCACCCGGGTGCCCCTGGTTCTAATTCTAAAAAGGAAAGAGATGGGGCACCTTGGTGGCTCAGTTGGCTGAGCGTCTAACTTTGGCTCAGCTCACGATCTCCCTGTTCATGAGTTCAGGTCCCACATCGGGCTCTTTGCTGATGGCTCAGAGACTGGAGTCTGTTTCAGATTCTGTGTCTCCCTCTCTCTGACCCTCCCCCGTTCATGCTCTGTCTCTCTCTGTCTCAAAAATAAATAAACGTTAAAAAAAATTAAAAAAAAAAAAGCATTGCTTCCTTTGATGCAAGTTGAGGATAGAGAGGACATTGTTAAGTAGGAGCTCTGAACAGTCAAATTCAGAACTTCCTAACATGGCCCAAATACCTTGTCTTTGATGCCACTGTTGGTCCTTCACAGAACACGCTTAATACCAGCCGAGACAAGCAGCCCTGCCAGGAGCCTTGCACAGACATATTGCACGTTGCCTTTGTTTAGGGCCCAGCTTAGGGACAACTGGGTAAGTCCCGTGGGAAGAGTCAGACTGGGTGAGAGGGGCGGTGTTCATAGAGAGCCATGGGTGACTGTAAGCAGGGAGGTGGCAGAGGGGACCAACAGACCGGCAGGAAGCCTCTACTATAGAAGTGGTCACAGGGAGTTCAGTGTTCCAAAGAGTGGAGATGGGAGTGGGTAACCCGGATTTTGATTTCCTTCAAAGTATCCATGGTTGTGGATACCTTGGAGAGGTTTCTAGTTGCCTCCAAGCTGGGGTGCCCTTACCCCTGTGATGTCTGTGGCACTGGCACACTAACTTTGCTGGAGCTGGGGTTGAGGATGAAGTGGGGGATGGGAAAGAAGAATGGACGGGACACAATGAATGTCCTTGGAACCTACAGAAATGTCTGTGTCCCCAGCCATGGCTCTTACTATAATATCTCAGGGCCTTTGCACTTGTTGTTCCTTTTGCATGTAATGCTATTCCCAAGCCATATTTGCATGGCATCTTCCTGCACCTCCTTTAAGTTTTAACTTAAATGTCTTGGTGAGCCTTTCCCTGCCTATCCTATTTTTAAATTGTAACCCCCCCACCCTTGGTATCTCCTTCTTTGTTGTATTTTCTTCAAAGGACAATCACTTTCTGGTATACTCTATAATTATTTGTTTGTTGCCTGTCATCCCACACCAGAATATAAACTCCATGCTGTTAGGGGTTTTTCTGGGTTTAGTTAGATGTTTATAGGCAATTAATTAATGTTTTTTGGCACAATGAACAAGCTACCACAATAAATCTTCCTCTAGAGGTCATATATCCAGTTTTCTAGGAGGAATAGGCAGGAGGTATCAGGGACGGAGTGGAGATTATGATATACCAGAGAGCTCATGTCACCATCTAAAAAGGACAGCTATTCCTTGGCATTGCCATGTGACATGTTGGTTTTAATTTCGATTTTTCAAGCAAAACTGGAAATTGGAATTTTGGGATGGGAGGGTGAACTCTGGTTTTTATATATGAGAACAAATTCTTTTTAAAGTATTTATTTTCAAGAGAGAGGGAACACGTGTGTGCATGTGAGGGAGGGGGAGAGAGTGAGGGTCAGAGAGAGAAGAATCCCAAGCAGACTCTGCATTGTCAGCACAGAGCCTGACATGGGGCTCGATCCCACAAACTGAGAGATCATGACCTGAGCTGAAATCAAGAGTCAGACACTCAACTGACTGAGCCACTCAGGTGCTCCGAAGGACAAAAAAAAATTTTTTTAACCAAATAATGAGCATACTGTTTAAGCTGAACAAATGGTTCAAATGGCACCTGTTTTTGACCTCTTCTTGACCCAAAGTGGAAAATAGCTGGGGGAGGGTAGAGAAGGGGCACATCTCAAGAGTTCTTCCTTTTTCTTCCGTGTGTCCCTGCACAGCTGAGAGAGCTCCTTGGGGTTTACCTAGCCTAAAAAGCCAAGAGAGTAATTAAGGAGCTGGCTCAGGGAGGTTCAGAATAGATTATTACACACCAGAAGTTCCCCAAATATAACAGAAAGTCTTGCTCTCAGAAGGAAGAAACTGAAGAGGTTCCTCAATATGCATTTTGTGAAAACCACACAGCCTTGGCCGACTCTCCATGAAGTGTTCATGGTTTGATTACAGACTTACACGTAAGACCTGAAACCATGAAACTCACAGAAGAAAACAGAAAAAAAACCCTCCTTGTCATGGTTCCTGGGAATGATTTTTTAGACATGACACCTAGAGCATAAGCAATAAAATAAAAATACAGGTGGGGGGGCACCTGGGTGGCTCAGTCGATTGAGGGTCCAACTTCGGCTCAGATCACCATCTCAGGGTTGGTGGGTTTGGGTTCTGCATCAGGCTTGCTGCTGTCAGTGCAGACCCCACTTCAGATCCACTCCCCACCACCCCTCTCCATGCCTCCCCTGCTCTGACTCTCAAAAATAAGTAAACATTAAAAAAAATACCAAACAGGTTGGACTACATCAAACCAAAAGCTTCTACACAGCAAAAGAAACTATCAATGCAATGAAAAGACAATCAATCTTACGGAATGGGAAAAAATATTTGCAAACCATGTCTGATAAGGGGTTAGTGATCACCTGATCACTAACTGCCCAGAGCCTCAGTTCTTTGTATGAAAATGAAAGTTTGAACAGGGGGATTTCTAAGGTCCCACTCAGCTCTTTAACATTTGGTGACTCTAGAGCAAAGCCCTTCTCTTAGGAAAAGCAGGCCAATCGGGATGTGCTCATAGAAATACAGAATCTTTTATTATTTCTGTGAGGAGAATGGAATTTGAGAAAGTTGGCCTTAGCTCCAGACTTCTGGCAGAAGGGAAAGAAAGGTCATGCTGGGGTCTGACAGCTGAAGCATGCTCACTGTTGCTTTCTGAGGGCTGAGTTTCCGATGTACCTGGGTGCAGATGGGTCAGAAATGAATGGAATTGGCAGAGTCGATTGCTGTCTTTTTTATTACTGTTCAGTGTTTCATTTTTGCTGTGACCCCGGCAGATGACGGCAGATCACTGGGCTTGACCAGGAGTAGATGATTTCTTATCTGATCATTCTTTGTGTGTATCTGGGGTGAGTGAAGGTCTTTAATATTGAAAAGTCAAACAGCATGGACCGTTTCATCCACCGTCAGCTTTGTCTGTTATTTACAGGCCCATTCCCTTAACTTTCCAATTAAAATAAAAAAATCAGCCATCAGCAGCTCAGCCTGATAATGTCAGAACGTGGAAGTTGGAGATAAAGACACATCCTCTCCATGGCTCTTGGGTCGCTTCTGGGCAGCATTGGGTTGGACACACAATCCCTTTTTTTTCTGCCTCATGTGGTTGAGTCCCATGAGAAACATCCATCACCATGGGCAAGCATGATTTAACTACGTCATGCTGAAGGTTTGGCCGTAGCAGGGACTATGTGCCAGGAGGGGTGCATTCTACAACCAGAAAGCTCTTGACAGTATATACAGAGCACTATTTTGAGATTTCTGTGATTTAGTTGAAAATGTTAAAAATACTTCTATTTCCTGGGGGATGAATGGGAGCTAAGGACCCAGTGTTCACATTCAGGAGGTAGATTGGAGAAGCAGGGGAGGAGGAAGGTGGTGATGAAGAGGAAACATATAAAGACTGGGAAGGGTCTGAGATTGTACCCCACTCGCGACTTGCAAGCCAAGCAGTTAGACTGCTGCAGTTTTATGGGTGCTGATGGACTCCTGGTTCAGGGACAAAGAACTTTGTTACTTCACACAGTAGCAGTAGCATGAGAGTCAGTGTTTGTGCCAGTTCCCTGAACCCCATTCCCACAGGGTGATATGGAGAGGGCCGGGTGACACCCACAAATGCAGGGAGTTGTGTCACAGGAGACGTACCCTGAGTTTAGGGAGCCTGAATCTTTTTCTTTCTTTTTTTTTTTTGTAAGTTTATTTATTTTGAAAGAGAGACATCGTGAGTGGGGAGGGCAGAGAGAGGGAGGCAGAGAATCCCAAGCAGGGTCCATGCTGCTAGCACAGAGCCTGATGTGGGTCTTAAACTCATGAAACCACAAGATCATGACCTGAGCTGAAACCAAGAGTTGAACACGTAACCAACTGAGCGCCCAGGCACCCCCTGAATCTTTTATAGTGGGAAACAAGCCTGCTTGCCCTCAGCTCTGGAGGGAGATGTTATCTTCATCTATGGGCAAGCAAATTTATTCTTTGCTCTGGAGAGAGATACTGTCTCTGTCTTCTAAGGCTGTTCTCTATATAGATACCCAGGAAAAGATAGTTTGGGGGAAAAAAAAAGCAATCAATGCCACCCCTTGCAACATGCACAGAAACCCAAGGGATGCATGGACAGTTGTCTTCCAGCAGGAACAAACACACATGTTTTTGCCCTAAAGTTGCAATTTTTCCCTTCCTCCCTAGCTACCTCAGGTGAGTTCACCTCTGGCTTTGTAACCTAGCAGTTCTTCCTCTCTAGTTCCTAAGGAAATCCAGGCAGACAGATTCCTGCCTAAGCTTGAGGCACAATTCAAACTCTTCTTGGGGGCAAAGGCTGAGAACTATAAAAGTCCTATTCACTTTAGGACCACTGTATCTTTTAAAAAATATTTTTGTGCTCTTTTCAGCACAACTGGACACTTGATCTATTGGAGACATTGATTCCATATCATCTTTGAAGTAGATGGGATCGTGGGTTGTTATCTCAGCCGGTCCCCGTTGATTAAGGCAGATTTTACGTTTTAGGCAACTAAGTTTCTGAAGAATCAAGGGTCTGGTTCAAAGTCATTCAGTAAAGATGTGCTGTTACCATGATTCTGAGTCAGCTCTATGGAAATGGATAGTTTCCTGTTGTTTCCCTCATAATCAGAATTTAGACTGGGGTATATTTTCAGAATGGCTTGGCCAAGAAAGGTTGAGAAAAGAAGCGTGAGAATCCTTAGAATATCCTTCTGAAGCTTCGGCAATTTTCAGGAAAGCAGTCTGTGGGGGCACCTGGGTGGCTCAGTTGGTTAAGTGTCTGACTTTGGCTCAAGTCATGATCTCATGGCTCATGAGTTCGAGCCCCGTGTTGGGCTCTGTGCTGACAGCTAAGAGCCTGGGGCCTGCTTCAGATTCTGTGTCTCCCTGGATCTCTTCCCCTCCCCACTTGTGCTCTGTCTCTGTCTCAAAAAATAAATAAACATTAAAAAAAAAAAAGAAAACATGTAAAAGAGATTGCTAGTTGCCTACTCAGTATCCATTTTCTCCTTTTGTAGGAGAGGGCTCCTGTATATTTGAATAGGCCATTTGCCCATTAGAAAAACTTTCATTTGTTAGCTTTCCTTAAAGTTGGGGCAATCAATGACTTGTGGGTAGAAGTAAGTTCCAGCACACTTAGCTTGCTGTCAGGAGACTACCTTTTTCCTGTCCCTCTGTCCTGCTAGGAAAGTGGCTGGGATGACTCAAGTCACAGTGCCAATCAGGATCAGAAGGGCACCCCATAAATGGGAACATGAGTTAAAGGTAGTAGAGCAGAAAGCTAGGTGGAGCCTACATCACTGTGAACATCTTGGAGCCACCATACCAGCCCTGGAGTCCCTACCCGGGGACCTCTTCATTGTGAGAGAGAGAGAAGTCCCTGCCCCCTCCCTTTTTTTGCCATTGTGTTTTTGGAGAGCAGATGCATGTACCTCCTTGGAGATACTAGGTGCTTGTTGATACCTAATTGTAGTCTCTGAATGTTCACTGTATCTACTTGGGTTTTTTAGTTGCAAGTAACAGAAACATTGGCTAATTTTAGCATAAAAGGGCTCCAAAGAGTGAAGTGAGGGCTGAAGAACTAGGCTGGAGCATATGGGCACCAGATTGCTCTGGAAGACACTGGTAGCAGGCTCAGCTCATTGATCTCATCGGTGAACCCAATTTCTTGCCAGACCTTGTGTCAACCAGCCAAGATTCAACATCTCAGGGAGGCAAGTATTTGATTGGCTGAGCCAAGGTGTCGTGACTGTCCCGGGCAAGGTCACATAACCACCCTGCACCAAGTTGGTGAGAGGAAGAACAGAGTGGAAGGAACTTTCAGGGACCCCCTCCAGCTCCCACTATGGAGGGTAGACACCTGGATTTCTTTCTTTCTTTCTTCCTTCCTTCCTTCCTTCCTTCCTTTCTTTCTTTCTTTCTTTCTTTCTTTCTTTCTTTCTTTCTTTCTTTCTTTCTTTCTTTCCTTATTTATTTTGAGAGAAAGAAAGAGAGCAAGCAAGCAAGCGTGCATGAGCAAGGGAGGGGCAGAGAAAGGGAGAGAGAGACCCCTAGTCAGGCTCCACACCGGGAGTGCAGAGCCCAATGCAGGGCTCGAAGCCACGCACCGAACCATGAGATCATGACCTGAGCTGAAACCAAGAGTCTGACACTTAACCTGCTGAGCCACCCAGATGCTCCCTCCTGGATTTCTTGTCCCACAATGATTACATCCAGTAGGGGGCAGAGGGAAGTCCCTACAGGGCAATCAGAGCGCTGTTGGGAGGTGCACAGGATTAAACTTTTCCGTGATGAGGTGAATTGGTCGAGATAAAAGGCAAAAGATTGTTATGCCATGAAAACTTCAGGGATGAGCAGTTCCTGACGGGTCTGCCCTCTTTGGGGACACAGGCTTAGAATAATGGCACAGCCTCTGAGGAGGGCAAAAGTTTCACGTAAAAGAGCAAAAGAGCTCTTTTGATCTTCTCTAGTTTATGTAGCCGTAAATGCTATTCCATGGTAAAAGTACTGACACATCTCTTTCCTCGGCTGTCTGTTCTTTCCTTAATCGGGCTGCAGTTCTAATTCACACTCATTAACCCACCCACAGCAATTACTGGTCTCTGCAGATCTCCCTAAGTGGGGGTAAGTAATCTTGTCCCCCTGTGGTGGGAAGTCAGAATTCTAAAAATGATCAAGTGCTGTTCCCAGGGCTGTGAGGTGTAATGATACTGCAGTGAGGTAAAACCAAATTATAGTCTGCAGTTAAGGTGGACATAGGTCATCAGTTAAGTAATGGTTGCCTCGGAAAGCTGGCCTCAGTGTGAAGATGTTCATGGATGTGATGCTGTAGCCTTGGAGATTCCAACCATGCATAGAGTATTAGTGAAATATGTCCAAGAACGAAGAAACTCAGAAACTTGGACCTTTAAGGTCCCCACCAGATGTGCTTTCTTGTTGCAATCATATTTAATATATATCGATGAGGAAAGCTATCAGGAGGAAAGCAAGAGCTGGAGTCTTTGCCATGGTTAAAACTCCAGTGATTTCCCAGAGTCAGTAATATAAAATCCAACCTCCTCATTCTGGCTAATGAGATCTTTTATAATCTGACCCTGCCTTCCCATGTGCTCTCCCTTTTCCCTCTGATTCTACCTGTTACTTCAGTCATTTTGGTTTTCTTTCAGTACTGGAAGCTGGTTCTTGCCCCTTTGCATTTGCTGCCTGGGAATGCTCTATCCCACAACTGTTCTTGGCTGACTCCTCTTTGCCATTCATGTCTCAGCTCAGATGTTGCCTGCCTTCTGGGACTCCGGAGCCCTCCTGCCTGGCTTTCTTCTTGGCTCTATCATGTCCTGGTTGTGTAATATTCAGCAAGCACTGAACTGCTCCACGTTTCCTCTCTTGCTCAGCTGTAAATCAGGATTGTGATATCCTTATATCCTGCAGTTTATAGAAGTTGATATAAATGGAGCCCTTAGGACATTGCCTGGGGCACAATGTTACATTTAAGTATGACTGTCATTGTTGGGGCGCCTGGGTGGCTAAATCGGTTGAGTGTCCCACTTCGGCTCAGGTCATGATCTCACGGTTCGTGAGTTCGAGCCTCTCGTTGGGCTCTGTGCTGACAGCTCAGAGCCTGGAGGCTGCTTTGGATTCTGTGTCTCCCTCTCTCCCTGCCCCTCCCCTGCTCACAATCTTTTGGTCTCTCTCAAAAAAAAAAAAAAAAAAATTAAAAAATTTAAAAAAGTATTACTGTCATTGTTATAGGAGCTGCCACTCTGAGTCACTCTGTCACTGAATCTGGTTGGTTTTCTTTGTAGCACTAGTCAGTGTTTGAAATTAGCAAGGTCTCAAGGCAATAGTTGCACACCCATATTCACAGCAGCGTTATTCACAATAGGCAAAAGCTGGAAGCATCCCAAATGTCCACTGACGGATGAGTGGACAAACGAACTGAGGTATGTCAGTCAGTCAGTGGAATGTCAGTCAGTCTCAACAAGGAAAAAATCCTGTCACAGGCTACAACATAGATGGAACTTGAGGACATTATGCTAGGTGAAATAAGCCAGACACAAAAAGACAAATACCACATGACTGTGCCTATATGAGGCATCTAACGTAGTGAATATACTGAACACTGAACTATACACTTAAAAAGAGTTAAGGTGGTTCCTGCCTCGTCCCACGACCTGAGTCTTGAGCACGCACTGTAAAAAAGCTAAGAGAGAAATCCTCACCCAGCTCAGTCTTTGGAATGATTCTGTATGTGGGAGATAAACTTTCTAAGACATGATTATCTGGAAGGGATGCGGTCAACCTCTCTCCCTCCAGGACCGTAACTGTCATATCACCTGGAGAAGTACAACCAAATCAGGCTTTGGGGTTGCCAGAGGGGCCGCTGCGCTTGCCTAACTCCTGGAAAACAGCAGAGTAGGAAGAGCTGTGTTCCAAACTTCCCGCGTGAACATATTTTTCTAGCTCACCTTGGCCTGTGGGGTTTGTATGGTCTCAGTCCTTGTCAAAAAAACAGAAGGCTCTCAATAATCCTAACTTCAAAATGAGTAGAATGCCATGCCAGATTCCCCAGTGCCTTCCATTTGGTACAAGTGATTCCTGGTGGCCTTCACACACGTTCCCCATGGGTCTCTGGTTTTGCAGGTTACAAGGATATACAGGATCTTTGTGAGAATTAGGAAATATCACCACTTTCAGATTTACTTAGGCTAAGTGAGTTTTCCTGCGGGGGATAGAGTCCTGAGTCAGGAGACCTGGGAAGGGAAGCAGAATGCAGGCTGCATTTCCCCTCTTCCCCTTTTTTGGCTGGTGCATTTTGGGGGGACAGAAAAGGTGCCTTCATTCAAGGCAGCCCAGAGGGGTCTAGTATGCACCTTACTGGATGTTAAAAAAAAAATAGTTAAGGTGGTAAATTTTATGTTATATGATTTTTGTCACAATAAAAATATATAAATGCTAGACCTGGATTCTGAATAAATAGATTGCAGTGGGTGGGGTATTTGCATTTAAAAACATCTCCCTGGAAGATAGTGACACCCACCAAATTTTAGTAACCACTGGGCCACACAGTCTTTAAAGAGGTCTCTGTGGTGTGGATTTAGAGCATTTAAAACTTGCACCCTCCCTGATGTAAAGCTCTAATTATGTGGAAGAAAAATGATCCGCAAATCCTCCTCATGGGTTCTCTTTAATTTTGTCGAATTAATCTGCTCTTCATCTGTATTCCCATCCCTTGCTGCCCTCTCAAAGTGGAGGGTGATAATCCGCAGACAGAGGGCATTTGGAGCCGGCCCACCGGCGTGTTTTCCCCGTAGTGTCCACAAGGTGGCAGGCCAGGCACTTGGATTTGGGCAGCCAGGAGTGCGAACAGCAGGCAGCCCGCGGCACCCGGGGAGTTCGATCAAGGGGTGTGGGGACCCCATGCCTTTGCAGGGTTTGGGGGTGCCCGGAGGAGGTGGGGGGGGTTCCCGATGATGCCCAGGCTAGAACTCAACCCGGCGGGTCAGTTTCCCAGAGCCTGCGTGCAGGGGAAGGTGAGCAAGCCCCCTCCCCACCTCGCCCCTCCCCCGCCCCTCCATGACTGAAGTGGCCACAGCCACTTTCCCCTGGGGCTCTAGTGCATCTCTCCCAGGAAGGCGGGCGTTTGAGTGTGTGCACGTGTCTTCAGGAGTAATTTTCGTGAGCTCTTCTATTTTTTTTTCTTTTTTGGAGGGAGAGCAATGTTTTGGTGATACTTTCTTTCGAATAATTGAGGCCTGAGGCATAACAGGAGATGTTCTGTGTTGTTTGAAAACTAAGTGATGGGGGGAGGGTGACTCCAGTTAACAGGCACCAGCTGTTGGATATTTAACAGGCATCTTAAAATTACTGATTTGCTGAGCCTTGACCCAGCAAGGGGTCATAGTCCCCAACAGTAAATAACTCAGTGAGTGGCTTGGTGACACGCTGGGAAGGAAAGTGGAGGACTTTTGACATGATTTTAACATGCTGTTTGTATCTCAAGCCAGGACTGTGGCTTTCAGCAGGTACAAAATGCTTGCAAGTGCAAAGAAAAATGACAGGAGAGGAAGCAGTGCCCGTGGGGCATGGAGAGCACAGGCTTGGGGTTAGATTGGCATGAGTGGGGACTGGGGGTTTAGGACAAGTCCCTTGCCCTGTCTGAGGCTTATTTCCTTGTCTGTGTGATGGGGGATGAGAACACCAGCATCAGGAGCTGAAGAGTAAATGAAATGCGGATTCATTCATTCACTCAAGACCAATATGCTGGGCACAAGCTGGGTTCTGAGGGTGCCAAGACCATAAGTCCCTTACCATCCAGTGTGGGGACTGATATGTGTAGCAACCTCTTCCGTGCAGCAGGAGAAACACACTAACAAGTTTGCATGGGTACCCTGGGGCCAGGGGACTGGCTAAGGGGTGTTCAGGGAAGGAGCTTAGAGACACAATGTATCAAGCAGAAGTAGCAGATTTCAACCCAGGGGTCGGGTAGGGGTGGTGCAGCCCAACCATGCTTGTAGTTTGGAATGTTTAGTGTTTGCCACCATGGTTTTTCTAAAAATGGAATTCTTTGCCTTCATTTAAAAATGGAATGATTTCACTTGGAATTCCATGTTTCCAGCTTCTCTGAAAAAATATATATCGGTCTGGCTACACTGAACCAATTTTACTGCTCGAAACACCGGTTTAAAACAAAGTGGTGTCTCCCTTCTTTAGACTGTACACCCCATTCAGTTTGCTTTCTTGTTCGCTTTCCATCCCTAACCCTATGGACATTGGAATAGGGTGTGCAATCTCTAATACAAAGTGTCTACAGCAGTGGCACCTGATGGGCACTTAATACCTATTTCCTTTTCTTCCTCAGGGCTGAGATGGCCTCCCAGGTTGTTCCCCCAACAGTGACAGATATCTCTGAAGGGCTCAATAAAGAAGAATGAAGGAAAGAGAACACTTGTTGGAGCCACAGATGTAAGGTCAGGATTTAGTTCACTGGGTTTTCTGTCAGGTCTTGGGGGTCCTCTCACCTTCAGAGAGAGAGGTTCTGGCCATGACCACGGGCCCCTGGAACGTCTGGGAGTGTGGCTGAAGTTACAGGTTGTATGCAAGCCTTTGATTGTCAGCCACGCTTGGCTCATTTTAGAGAACCACGTGCAAATCCTTCTCCAAAGTACCATTTCCCCACAAATAATAGAGGCCTATTGTTGGTAGGACTCAGCCTGCAGCTCTGTAATAATGGCATTTTCATGAAGGAAAATCACATCCCCACTGTGAGCACAGCTGAGAACATGAAACCTACTATTGAGACATTCTGGTTAAAATGAAGCACTCTCCAGCAAGATGTGCCTGTCCGTGGGGATGTGTGGGAAGCCAGGTGAGAGGGCTTTGCAGGTCCTGCTGGAAATGAGTAGGTAAAAAACATCCGTCCATCTGAGGATGATTAATGTCAATCATGGGGCTGTTAGGAAGTCCTGGCCTCCCCTTCCTGGCAGGAGGTGAAAGTGGATAATTCACGTCACAAAAGAAGGAGCCAAGGGAGACGAGTGTTGGAGTGTTCGGGCGGCAAAGTAAAAGAAGGGTGGGGGGAGGGAGGGGCGGGGAGGCTGCATTGTCAGGTCCAGACTTGAAAATGCAGGGGAATGGCCACACTCAAGGGCTCCTGCCTTTTAGGGGCTTGAGAATGGGGCCATTTGTAGGTGACGGTGGGTTGATGTGGTTGTGCCCTTCTGTGCAGGTTCCCACCCAGCTTTAGGAACCAAGAGGTTTGGAGACAGCTGGGGTGCAGGGCCTGGGCCTAATGCACGGAAAGGGGGGACCAGTGAGCCCTCCATCCCCAGATGCTCAACTACCTTTTTTCTCATTAGGTTAAAAAAAAAGTTTTATTTTGCAAATTGTCTGATATACTCAAGAGTATAGAGACTGGTATAGACCACTGGTTCCTGCATATTAGAATCACTTAGGGATCTTTCAGAAATCCTAATGCTGAGGCACCCTCCCAGACCATTTAACTCTCAGTCTCTGGGGTTGGAACACAGGCATCAGTATTTTTGAAGCTTCCTGGCTAGGTCACATGTACTGACAAGTCTGGGAACCTCTGGTATCCGTGTTACCTGGCTTCCACATTTGCCAACCGGTGGCCAGTCTAGCTGATCTTGTAGTTCTTGTGTCCTAGATCCCCATTTGTCCATTGTCTCCAGATTATTTTATTTTATTATTATTTTTTAATGTTTTTCTTTTGAGAAAGAGAGAGAGCTTGAGTGTGGGAGGCGCAGAGAGAGGGAGCCGGAATCTGAAGCAGGCTCCAGGCTCTGAGCTGTCAGCATAGATCCCGATGCAGGGCTCGAACCTGCGAACCGTGAGATCGTGACCTGAGCCACAGTTGGGACATTTAACCGACTGAGCCACCTAAGCGCCCCTTCAGATTATTTTAAAGCAAATACTAGATTTATATGGTTTCATCCTTAACTGCTTCAGCGGGCATTAAGAACTTAAAAAAAAAAAAAAAATAAGCACGATAACCTTATCCCTTCAAAAAACTTATTTAAACACGATTCCTTAGTATCATCTAATGTTCTATCTTGTGCTCAGTTAAACTTTTGAGATACTGATTTCTCTCCTTTATTTTTGATTTTAATTTGATTCCAAAGGGATAAAGAATGTTTGCCCCTGCGCCCCCTCCCCCCACCCAGTTTTGAGGGGTGGAGTTGGTGAATGGGGCACACAGTTGGCTCATCCCAGATTACCTGCCTCTTTTCCTTCGCCCCGCCCACATTGGTGGGTGAGAGGACACCCACAGAGGCAGAAATGCTCATATATTCATTCTTTTGGTGACTGTCCATTGGGAGCTTCCTATGTATGCAGCCATTGTGTTAGGTGCTGGGGGACTGGGTCTGTCTTTGTCACTATTGTATTCTGTTTAGCACAGAGTGTGGCACAAAGTTAGGGACTCAAGGTATATTTAGTTCAGCTACAAAAGTGAGTATTTTTATTACCATTGCTGACATATTGGCTCCAGGTATGCAATACCCCTTTATGAATGCATAAAACTTTCACATTGTACCTTTTTACTTGAGGATCTGAGAACATTTTTCTTGAAATAATTTTCACCACAGCGTCATGTGGGCTCCCTAAATGAGATGAAACAGCATAGCAGAATTAAATTCTTCGCAGCGGAGTTAAAGTGAGAGCAAGGGCAGCCCCAATAGTTGAAATGCAAACACACCGTGTAAGCCTCATTTCAGCTGGGACCTTTCAGCATCTTTTTGCCTTTGAATCCTTTCAAAGGAGTGCTAACATGCAGCAGAAATTGACTGGTTTGAAGCTGACCTTCTTTTATTTCCTTTGCTCAGCCTCTAAGTGAAACACTTAGAAACAAAACAATAAAATGTCCAGAACGCAACTAACATAGCCAGGGAAGAAAGTGAGATCTCCTTGACACATACATTTTTTAATGGAATATTTTTATAGTTATCACGCTAGTACATTTGATACAGAAAATTTGAAGAATATAGGTTAAAGTATGAAAAGTGAAAATCACCCATATCATACCGTCCAGAAATAACTACCATTATCTACCGCAGATAATTGACCATTTTGGTGTATTTCCTTCTAGTCTTGTGTTTGTTTTTTTTTTTTCTATGCCTATATTTTCTATAGACTCTATTTTCTGATTTCACTGAAGTTATTGTTAGCTTATTTAGATGCATTTAGGACTTTATGCCTTTAAAAGCAATTTTTAATTTGTTTTCTCCTTTGTTCCTCATTATAATTCTATAGAGGATATAGGGAAGATGTTATTTTCTTTACAAGTGAGAAATCAAGGTCCAGAAGGTTAAGTGATTTTTCTCAAGGTCATACAAATTGCCAAGGACTCTTATTTGTAATTCAGGGGTCTTTGTGTCTGATGCCAGTCCTCACTGTACATAGAGGCATGACCCATCAGTGGGATAGCCCTAGGATTACTCATGGCCATGGGACTGACTGCTGCTTCTTTCCCCATCTCTGGAAGACTTAAGTCAGAGGGTTAAGACCCACACACCTGATACAAGTCTAATTGTTGGTGTAGGAGGGAGGTTATAGGAGATTAAGTGCTATCACTTAGGGGACAATCCAATCTGCATTCTGGATAATGTACGTTGTTAGGCACTTGTTGACTCTACCATATATCATGGCCTTTGACTTCCAAATCCTTACCCCCTGCCCACTGTGTCCCCTTCTAAGGGATGCTGCTCGGCCACCACTTCTGCCTCAACTGCCAGGCTTAATGCCAGGCATGGCCTGTGCCCCAGCCCCATAATATCAGTAGCTTGGGGGGGGGGTGTGGGGCCTGACACTGGCATGGCCAGCCCACCGTAGATTATGATTATGATGTGGTGTCAACAGATGAGTGAGAGCAATCAGTTGTTCTTTCTCAGGAATCTGAGCTAGTAAACATGAGGAAGATTGACCAGGGATGTACTGAGGCAGAGTCAGGACAGAGTCATGGCCAAAGCCGTGTGTAAAATAAGATTATGAGGGAGCAGAAGATAGGAATATGTTGGCAGAGAGAACTGTGTGGTTCACAGAGTGAATCACAAATGCCAGAGGGGAGGAGAGAGGGAGATCAAGAGCCGGCCCCCAAGCCTCTTGTTCTTGGGGTTTCTGGGTTCATATCAGCCTTGCTGTGTCTGACAATAACTTTCCTCCCCCACCCCTTCCTGGAGGTAACTGGCTTGGGTCTCTTTGTCCCTTCAACCAAACAAGGGCAGCCTGTCCTAATAGTCACAGATCCATAGCCTGATAGACTGGAAGAGACCTGCTGGGAAACCTCACTTACCCTCCCAGTTTTGCAGAGGAAAAGGACTTCCCCTGGCTGGTCCATCTCCTGACTCCAGTCCTGGTTTCTTTCTGTCTCCAGGCCACATGCTTTCTTGGTTTCTTCTTCTTTTTTTTTTTTTTTATTTATTTTTGGGACAGAGAGAGAGACAGAGCATGAACGGGGGAGGGGCAGAGAGAGAGGGAGACACAGAATCAGAAACAGGCTCCAGACTCCGAGCCATCAGCCCAGAGCCCGACGCGGGGCTTGAACTCACGGACCGCGAGATTGTGACCTGGCTGAAGTCAGACGCCTAACCGACTGCGCCACCCAGGCGCCCCCTTGGTTTCTTCTTGCAGCTCAGCCATGTTATTATGCTTGAGGGCTGGGATCATGCTTTCTATAGCTATTTCTTCCACTTTGTTTTTCTTTGTGTATTCCCAAACAGAAAAGATGCTCAATAAAAACTTGTTAAATTGAATTGGAGGATACTTAAGGTTTGAGTCAGTGATGGAGGTGGCCATTGGTGAAAGCTCCCTTGACTGATGGATAGGTGGGCATTTTGGATAAGTTTGAGACAGGACCCTTTGGCTCCGGTGTGGTCACCAGTATTTTCAGGTTGGAGGTGACTCTTCATACTGTGGATTTGCCACAGCAAACCTGAACAAAGAGGAAGGTTTCTTCTGAGTTTGATGGGTCAGAATCTGTTGCCAGTGGTTGTGTATCCAAGAGAAAGCAGGTTCAGAGAATGGTGCCCATCCGATCGGATTAGATATCTGCTGGGCAAAAATGGATGTGGTGTATTGCCTTTGACAGTCTGGATTTTCTGAATCTTTTTTCCAACAATATAACCAGGATTTGACTTGAGTGGAGTAGGAGGGGAGGGAAGAGTAGCTCAACATATTTTTTTAAAATATAATTTATTGTCAAATTGGCTAACATATAGTGTGTAAAGTGTGCTCTTGGTTTTTGGGGTAGATTCCCGTGGTTCATTGCTTACATACAACACCCAGTGTTCATCCCAACAAATGCCCTCCTCAGTGCCCATCACCCATTTCCCCCACTCCCCATCCACCATCAGTTTGCTCTCTGTATTTAAGAGTCTTTTATGGTTTGCCCCCCTCCCTCTCTGTTTGTAACTTTTTTTTTACTTCCCTCTCATCATGGTCTTCTGTTAAGTTTCTCAAGATCCACATAGGAGTGAAAACATATGATATGTCTTTCTCTGACTGACTTATTTGACTCAGCATAGTTCCTTCCAGTTCCATCCGTGTTGCTGCAAAAGGCAGAATTTCATTCTTTCTCATTGGCAAGTAGTATTCCATTGTATATATAAACCACATCTTCTTTATCCATTCGTCTGTTGATGGACATTTAGGCTCTTTCCATAATTTGGCTATTTCAACACAGTTTTGAACTGAAGTCACGTATGTCTTCATTTTTCAGCAAATATTTATTGAATGCCAGTTCTGTACTCGGCATTATTCTAGATGCTGAGACTAGGGCAGGGGTCCAGACCTACAAAAACCCCTGCTTTTCTGGAGTTTACATTCTGTTGGAGATGCAAAGTTGGATAAAGGAAACGTGGCATGTATTAGCTTGTCAGGGCTGCAAAAACACAACACCCTTTGTTGGGTGGTTTACATGATGGAAATTTATTGTCTCACAGTTCTGGAGGTTGGAAATCTGAGAGCAGGGTGTCAGCAGGATTGGTTCCTTCTGAGTGCTCTCTCCTTGGCTTATAGATGGCCATGGTCTCACCTGTGTTTTCATATTGTCTTTTCTCTGTGTCTGTGTTCAAATTTCCTCTTCTTAAAGAGACACCAGTCATACTGGATTAAGGCCCACCCTGCTGACTCCACTTTAACTTAATTAGCATCTTCAAAGATGCTGTGTGCAAAGGAAGTCACATTCTGAGGTACTGGGGGTTAAACCTTCATCATATGAATTGTAGGAGGGACACAATTCAGCCCATAACATGGCATAAATAAAAAAGGTCATGACAACTCATTGTGTTTAAAGCACAAAGATTTGGTGTTGCTTTTCCAGACCGGGGAAGGGTTGCTTGTCCACCTATGAGGCCGGTAGCCAGTGATGGCTTGCAGGGAAGACTGACTTCAGGCAGCATGGTGATCTGGCTTGTGCACTGAGTTTTCCTTGGTGAAACTACCCAGGCTACACAAGAGTTGAACCACTGACCTGGACTGAATTAATATGAGAATCCAAACAACTGGGAAAGAAGCCCAGGCCTTTTGTTATTTATTTATTTTTTTTAATTTTTTTTAATGTTTTTTTATTTATTTTTGAGACAGAGAGAGACAGAGCATGAACAGGGGAGGGTCAGAGAGAGGGAGACAGAATCTGAAGCAGGCTCCAGGCTCTGAGCTGTCAGCACAGAGCCCGACGCGGGGCTCGAACTCATGGACCATGAGATCATGACCTGAGCCGAAGTCGGACGCTTAACCGACTGAGCCCCCTAGGCACCCCCCAGGCCTTTTGTATATGTGTATTTTTAGTGTAGCTTGCTGGAAATAAGTGAATTTATTTTCATAAACAATGACTCAGGGAAAGACTGCAGTCATTCCACGGGAAAGCTTTAAAGCTGTTTGTTTTTCCCCCTTAATCACCTCCTATTTTCCTAATGGGATTGCAGTGTGTGTGGTTCCTGCTGTTTTGTATACTTTGTTACCATGTGGCCATTGGTTTCTCTTTTCATTTATGCTTTTGTGGTTTTACTGAATAAACGACCTTCTGTGTCATAATGAGTTCCTGGATCTTGACATGCTGAGCGTAAATCTGCCAAATCTGGAACTGCTATGGAAGATTCAAAAGATGGCTTTTGACATAAAAAAAAAAAAAAAAAAAGGTGCTGAAGGCACACGGGAGAAGGGCACGGTCCTCCAGGGGCTTTGATGCAACAGATGCCTAGCCCAAGCAGTGGTGTGTAGGTTTGGTCCGTCTGTCAGATCGGAGAAACCATCCATCTGCCAGCCTGACAACAAGGACTTCTCTCGTTGGCACTCAGGGACTAATTTGTTAGTAAAAAGCTTTGCAGGCCACTGCGTCCCAGGGAGAATTGGTGGAGCAATACAAAGGGTGCAAAGTCAGCTTTTTTGCCAAAGCAGCCTGTTGAAAAAATGAAGGATTCAGATAAACAGAAGAAGCAGGTGGACTGATTAGAGGCAAGAGTAGGAAGAGAAGTTACTTGTTTTTTTTTTTTTTTTTTTTTAAACTAGGCTCCATGCCAAACCTGGGGCTTGAACTCATGACCCCGAGATTAAGAGTTGCATGGTCTACTGACTGAGCCAGCCAGGAGCCCTGGAGGAGAAGTTGTTCTTTGTGATTCCTTTGTTCATTTATTGCCTTAAAAAAAAACTTTGTCGGAATGTCTATGTTTATTGATTGATTCCCTTGTTCTTTATTTATTAATTTACTGAACATTTGTTGTAACAGGGGCTGGGGTAATATATGAACCTGTGTTAGGGAGGTGATGTCACCAAGATGCTGGAGTAGGAGACCCCATCCTCCACCCTTCCACAAAGATCAACTGTTAGGTGGCTATCCATGAACAAAAATAGCCCTGGGAGAGTTCTGGAGTCCACTTAGGAAACTTTAGCTATGCAACACCTGAGAACAAAACACCCGGCAATAAGCACACAAAAAAGGGAAGGAAGAACAGCTTCATTTTGTCTGCGTCATCTCATCTTCCAGGCTGCATCTGTTCAGTGCCAAGAGAGAATCCCCACCTAGGAAGAATTCCCCTGACTGGAAAAGGGCATGTGTGACCAGCTTCCCCAGGTTTCTGGGGCACTGCACCCAGGATACACTTTGGTTTCACTCCACCTAGAAACTAGCAAAGCTGAGCTGTATAGAGACAAGGAACAGCAGAGGCTGCCAATACCAGCCACACAGCAGGAGAGACCACAGTTCCCAGTGACCTGCTCTGTAGAGGATGCCAGCCACTGAAGAAACTAACAAACCCTCTGCAGATGTACTGGTCTTCGCCCCTCAGATATTTGTGTTTGTGCTTGAGTCCCTCCCTGCTCTCTACCGCTCCCCCTACCACCACCCTCTGGAGCCTGGGCTCTGCACCTGCGGCCAGCCCCGCTGCCTGTGTTGTACAAGTGCAAGGTGACAGCCTAGACCCCCACGGCTGACCTCACTGCTATGTATGCACTTGCTGGGCACCTGCACATCACAGGCTGGACTCCTGTCACCTGCCTTTATTGTTGTGTGTGAACGTATGATGAGGCCATGCAGCTGTGGAAGTGCATGCTATAGCCAAGGCCCCTCCGGCTTGCTGAGGGCCCAGCCCCAGCCCCGTCTGCTGTCCCTTGCCTGTGTTATGCAGCTCACCTGTAGCTAGCCCCTTCAGCTGTGCACCTGCATGCCTCCTGTCCAATTCCTGTTACTGTTACTGGTCTGGTCTCCACTGCCGTGTGCCTGTGGTGGGACCTGACAGCCACAGGAGTGCATGCCAACCTCGGGGGTCCCCACAGCTGCTTGTCAGCCTGAAACTGGCCCTGACTCCTGTCACTGGCCTGCACTACTGGTGGGTTCACCTGCAACTAAGCCCCTTCAGCTGTTGGCCTGACTCTTGTCACCAGCCTTGATTGCTGTGTGCATGCTCATGGTGAGACCCTATGGCCACAGGAGTACATGCCAACAGTCGGGGCCCTTGCAGCTGCTGGTGCACCCACAGTTGACCCCAGTCCTTGTGGCCAGCCATGGCCCTTACCATTATGTGTGTCTCTGACCCCTGCCATTATGCAGGCACCTGCAGCTGGCTCCTGTATCTGGGTGTGTATACACCACCACATACTCATAGCCACTACCATGCCAGCCCTGGTCCCTGGACCTAGAGGCATTGATGAGGACCCCAATAGCCTTTGTAGCCACTGTGGACCCCCACAGCATGCGCCAGATACCACACGGTTGCCAATGTTGTGGACCCCAGTGGCCCGAACTGACAAAACATCACGCCCCTCTAGACCCAGAGATGCCACGTGACCCCTCCCATCAGTAAAGTTTTAGGATGTAAAATCAACATGCGATAAATATAGGATTTTAGGATATAAAATCAGTAGGATATAAATCAGTAGGATATAAAATCAACATACAAAACTCAGTAGTGTTTCCTCACACTAACAACTATCTGTAAAAGGAAAAAAAGATCCAGTTATAATAGATCAAAAGCAATACAATACTTAGGAATAAATGGACCAAAGACTTGAAAGATCTCTACCCTGAAAACTATAAAACACTGATGGAAGAAATTGAAGAAAAAGAAAACAAAGGGAAAATTATTCCATGTTTATCGTTTGAAACAGTTCATGTTAAAATGTCCATACTACCCGACACCATCTATAGATTCAATGAAATCTGTGTGAAATTTCCAGTGGCATTTTTCCAATATAGAAAAACAATCCTAAAATTGTATGGAACCACAGAAGACTCCAAACAGCCAAAGCAATCTTGAGAAAGAACAAAGGGGGAGGTATCACACTTCATGATTTCAATTTATATATTACAAAGCTATAGGAATCAAAACAGTAATATACTGACATAAAAAGGCACGAAGACTGAAGAAAAGAATCCAGAATCTAGAAATAAGCTCATACATATATGGTTGTCTAATCTATGATAAGGAGCCAAGAATACGCAATAGAGAAATGGTAATCTTTTCAATGAATGATGTTGGTAAAACTGAATATTTATAGACAAAATAATGAAATTGGGCCCCTATCTCATGTCACTCATAAAAATTAACTCAAAATGGATTAAGACTTAAGTGTAAGACTTGAAACTGTGTAACTCCTAGGAGAAAACATAGGGAAAAATCTCCTTAACATTGATTGTGGCAATGATTGTGTGTGTGTGTGTGTGTGTGTGTGTGTGTGTGTGTGTGTAGGACACCAAAAGCACAAACAACCAAAGCAAAAATCAGTGAAGAGACTACATCAAACTGAAAAGCTTCTGCAGAGCCCAAGAAACAATCAGCAAAATTAAAGAGGCAACCAATAGTTGGGAGAAAATATTTTCAAACCATGTATCTGATAAGGGGTTAAGTTAATATTGTAAACATATAAAGGACTCATACAACTCAAGGGCAAACAAACAAAAGATGCTCAACATCGCTAATCATCAGGGAAATAGAAATCACAACCACAATGAGATACTGCATCATACCTGTCAGAATGGCAATTCTAACAAGATAAATTCTGTTGAGGATGTTGACAAAAGGGAACCCTTGCACACTATTGGTGGAAATGCAAAGTGGTGCAGCCACTACAGAAAATAGTATAGAGGTTCCTTAAAACGTTAAAAATAGAATTACCATCTGATTTGGTAATCTCAATTCTGGGTATATATTCAAAGGAAATGAAACCACCCTCTTGAAGAGATATGTGCTTTCCCATATTCATGTTCATTGCATCTGTATTCACAATAGCCAAATGTGGGAGCAACTTCATTGTCCATTGACGGGTGAATGGGTAAAGAAAACATCTAACTACATATGTATCTCAAATGTGATACACATTGGAGATACACACACAATGGAATATTATTCAGCCATAAAAAGAAGGAAATCCTTATCATCTGTGATACCATGAATGGAACTTACGGATATTATGCAAAATAAAATAAGTCAGAGAAAAACAAATACTTGACGATTCTACGTAGATGTGAAATATGAAAATGTTGAACTCATAGAAACAGAGGTGATTGATGATTACCCGGGACTGGAGGGTGGAGGTAACTGAGAGATGTTGGTCAAAAGGTACAAACTAAGATGAATGCATTTTGGGGATCTAATGGACAGTAGGTGACTATAGTTAACACATACTGTATTGTGAACTTGAAAGTTGCTATGAGAGTTAAACTTAGATTTTGTCAAACTACCACCACCACCACAATAAAATAGTAATTATGTGAGGTGAAGGATGTATTGACTCAACTTATTGTGGTTAACATTCTGCAGTATAGAAGGATATTGTCACTGTACATCTTAAACAGCACAATGTTACACATCAGTTACATCTCAATACAGCTAGAAAAAATTTTTTTAAATTATACAGCAGCAACAAAAGCCTTTATTAGTCTATGATAAAGAAATAGACTCCAAAGCAGGATTTGGTTTGCAAGGATTTTATTAGGGAAAATACCTCACCTTCTCAGGTACCACGCTGAGCATTTTTTTTTTTTTTTTTACTTCTCTCTGTTTTTCACTCAAAAATCCCCCCAGTTAGTCAGGAAGTCCTATCATTCTGTGTCTGCCCAATCTCTCATAACCATTCCCTTGAATTCCCCAAGTTCAAGTCCCTCCTTTCTTGCCTGGGTAGTTACTGTAGGTTCATCACTGGTTTCCCCACCTCTGATAATCCTGCCTCTGCAGCTTGGCCTTCACAGCCAAGCTTATCGTCCTCTAATACAGGTAGGATCATGCATCTACCCTCTTAGAACCTTCCTAGGGGCATTGCCTGTAGTTTGGATTCCTCTGCTTGTGAATTCTATCACTCCCCCAGCTGGCCTTGCCCCTTCTTCCATCACATCTGCCCAGGATCTGCTCTTGTGGGCTGGAGCCTGTGTCATGTCCTGATCATGACCTGAGCCAAAGTTGGAGGCTTAACCGACTGAGCCACCCAGGCGCCCCATAGGTATTTATTCTTTAAGCCTCAGTTCAAGGCCCACCATCTTTGTGAAATGTTTGCTAACCAATGAGAGTTAACTGTTCTTTACTATAACATATAGCTCTTTAAGTTCCTGCGCCGTTGGTGCTGACATTTTTCCTCTTTCTCTAGACTGCAAGCTGCCGAGTCCAACAGACACCATATCTTATTTGTCTCTCTGTGTATTAGCATGTGATTCTGCTCAGGTGTTTTAGGTGTTCAATAAGGGTTTACTGGGTGAACAACTATCATCAGCCTATTGGATTTCTGCCCCAGAAATCGGCCCCACCATCAACTTTAAGCTCAACTTGTCCAGAAATGGAGATCATGATTCTGCCCATGCCAAAGCTTGTTCTGCTTCCCAACTTCCCTAGTCCTATCACTTTCCATGGAATATCTGGGGCCCAAAGACTTAGCCATCCTTGATTTTTTTTCTCTTTCCTCCTATTATACCTGTTGGTCTCTAGGCCTTGCAGATTTTAGCCCAAATATGATAAACATCTGCCCTTTCATGTCTGAAAAATCGGCTCCTTATCAGTTCCTGCTCGGTTTATCTTGAGAGTTTTATCTGGTCTCTTTGGGGTTCCATCTTCCTAGAAGTGGTTTAGACTGGTTGTGTGCTAAGCCAGCCGTAGAACAAAGAGCATAGACAAAGCCATTGAAGGCTGTGAAACATGTCTACATCTCAGGAGCATAGTTAGGGCTTCACTATCAAAAAGTAATTTTCATACATTTTTTTTTTTTTCTTATTCCAAAGTAACACGTTTGGTGCAGAAAAAGATTTTATTTTTTATTTATTTATTTTTTAATGTTTTATTTTTATTACTTTTGAGACAGAGAAAGAGCATGAATGGGGGAGGGTCAGAGAGAGGGAGACACAAAATCTGAAGCAGGCTCCAGGCTCTGAGCTGTCAGCACAGAGCCCGATGCGGGGCTTGAACTCACGGACTGTGAGATCATGACCTGAGCCGAAGTCGGATGCTTAACTGACTGAGCCACCCAGGCGCCCCCAGAAAAAGGTTTTAAAACATCAACGGGAGAGAGGGAAGAAAATAAAAATGATATACAATCCCACCACCCATGCATTTTGATGTATCTCTCATGTATATATATGTATGTATTTATTTTTTTAGTTTGCATGTATGTGTTGTATGTGGGTGCCTGTGTGTGCCCAGGTTCTCCTGTTTAGGGTTAAATTTAGCTTTAAGTGACAGAAAACCCAACCACAGTGTCTTAAACTGATGGATGCTTATTTGTCTCACCTAGCATGAGAGCTGCAGAGAGGGGATAATTGGCAGATTTGGTGGCTCATGATGTCGGTGCTGGATTCTCTACAGCTCCCTTGGCTGCTAAGACCTAATGGTGGTTAAATGGCTGTGGTTTTAGTCGCTTACTGTGGGGAGAGGGTAGAAGGGGAAAGGCAACACCTGTGAATGTTTGGCTGGGTTTCACTGGCCCGAGCTGTGTCACAAGACCACCCCTGGCTGCAGGAGAGACTGTGAAGATGAACGTTTAATTTTTATGCCTTTATTGAATGGCAGGCAAATGCAAGAGTCCTGAAACTGGTGTTGGGTGGATTGAACTTCAGTATCTACCCTAGAGATGATGATGCATTTGGTATAGTTGTCTGCAGTGAGGATGGTTTTCTTAGGATAATTTCTATAAAATTTATGGCTCAAAAGCTATACAATCTAAAAAAAGAAAAGCTTCAAAGAATTACTTCTCAACTATGTTGATAGCAACAGTGATACCTGGCTTTTATTATGTATCACACATAATAAAATGACTTTGGGATGTAATCAAATGTAGTTTCATTTTGTCTCACATTGCCCCTTTAAATTTTATTGGGTAGGGGTAAGTAGGGGTATGAATTTCCCTAGCATATGATGAAAATTTGGGCAGGTCCATGGCTTTTCTGCTCTTTTAGGCAGCAGACAATCCAGTGGTTATGTTAGTTGCAGACACATTTCAGTTAGGATATCTAGACCCTCAAATTAATCAAATCTCTGAACTTAATTATTGTGAGATTGTGTGCTTCCCACAGCTGGACCCTCACTGCGGCTGACCCCTTGCCAGAGCAGAGGCATGGATTTCTTCTTCTGTCTGCTCTTCTGTCTGTATCCTGTAACTGCTGTTACCGACCTCAGGAGCTCTCAGAAGGTTGAGGGGCGGGGAAGGAGGGACAGGAGAGCTGTTCCTTGAACTGCCATGTGCTTCACACTCCCAGGCCTGGCAGATAGTCTTAGCTGACTCCTTCTAATCACTGCTTGGTGAGCTGTTTGGGAATGCCTCTGCCTGGGAGCCCCTGCAGCTCCTTGATGCAGACTATGTACTTCCTCCCTTCCTGTGCTGCTCCCATTCTGGTTCTCTGATGTTTCTCCACAGAATCTTGCCCTAGGGAGCCTCACACCCTCTCTGCCCTAGGCATCCTTTGGGGCAGGCTTTAAGATGGACCCAGGCTGGCTTTCCCTTGTGATCCACATCCCCTTCCTATAAATCCTGGGGTGCAGGCAAGTGCCAACTCTATGCCCTCTCCTGCTTCCACGTGCTGCCGGGTGTTGTCTACAGTGCACAGTGTCCCCTCAGTGCTGGGATAGACTTCATAGTCCTTGAAGGGCCCAGTGAAGGCCCCCTTCCCAGGCTTGAGTTGACAGACAGCACATTCTGCCCCCTTCACATGGCAGTGTAGGGTGGGACTCCCAGTATCTTCACAGTTCTGTTCAAAATAGTTGCTTCACAAATTCCCCCTTCCTCTCCTCTCTCAACATTTTATATTCCCAAAGCAAATAAAAGTTTCTGGGTGGGGAGCTCAAGAGTCATGAAACTGTTTCCTAGCCATTTCCTATAAATTCTGCATTGGAGCCTTGTCTTTTTCTGTTCAGGCTTTTCTCCCAGAATACCATAGATTGGATGGTGTGCGAACAACACAGATTTATATCTCACAGTTATGAAGGTTGGGAAGTCCCACTATCGAGAAGCTGGCAGATTTAGTATCTGGTGAGGGCCTGCTCTCTGGTTTATATGTGGTTGTCTTCTTTCTGTGTCCTCAGTGGTGGAAGGGACACGAGAGCTTTTTGGAGTCTCTCTTTAAAAAAAAATTTTTTTTTAATGTTTATTTGAGAGAGAGAGAGAGAGAGAGAGAAGGAGAAGGAGAAGGAGAAGGAGAAGGAGAAGGAGAAGGAGAA
>NW_026057584.1:92250832-92271711 GCF_023721935.1 Panthera uncia | reverse complement strand
GGAGAAGGAGAAGGAGAAGGAGAAGGAGAAGGAGAAGGAGAAGGAGATGGAGATGGAGATGGAGATGGAGATGGAGATGGAGATGGAGATGGAGATGGAGATGGAGATGGAGATACAATCTGAAGCAGGCTCCAGGCTCTGAGCTGTCAGCACAGAGCCGAGCCTGATGCGGGGCTCAGACTCACAGACTGTGAGATCATGACCTGAGCCGAAGTCAGATGCTTAACCAATTGAGCCACCCAGGTGCCCCTTCAGGGTCTCTTTTATAAGGGAAATAATCTCTTATGTTGGGGCTCTGCTTTCATGACCTAATCATCATCCCCCTGCCTCCAAACACCATAGCATTGTAGAGTGTATGCATTATATTACAGAAACATTCAATCTATAGCAAGGCCCTTCTACACTCCCTTTGTTGTCTGATACCTGTGGTATCAGAGTCGCAGAATAGACAGGAAGAATTCCAGGCAAGCATCTTCTTTCAGATGAATGCAAGGCTGTGTAGGGTGAACCTCTCATCAAGGCTTCTCTAAAGGTGGGACAAAGAAGGTTCTTACTCTCTCTGGAAGTGAAAAAATAAAAGCCAGCAATTGTCCTGGCAGTAGTGAGTATGTATAATGATTTACATTATCCAAATGGCTGGGAAAGCTGAAAACTGGCTCGTACAGGAGGTTAGGCAAATCCTTGCTAAGGAGTATAATGCTGCGAACTGTCACTGTCTATTTAAACTTCACAGGGAGTGCCTTATGGAAGAGGCAGCTGGAATTATGTTCTTCCATAGAATAGAGTGTGATAGCTTCTCACACTTAAGGCTGTCCACAATGCAAGTGCAGTGGCTTCCCGTGGTGGCCAAGGGCTGAAGGGTGTGCTGAAAGTCCAGTGTCAGGTCTTTGCATCAAAAAGATGCAATCTGGAGCATCTGGGTGGCTCAGTCGGTTAAGCATCCGACTTTGGCTCAGGTCATGATCTCGCGGTTCATGAGTTTGAGCCCAGAGTCAGGCTCAGGCTCTGTGCTGACAGCCCAGAACCTGGAGCTTGCTTTGGATTCTGTATCTCCCTCTCTCTGCTCCTCCTCCACTTGTGCTTTTGTCTCTCTCCCTCAAGAACAAATAAACATTTAAAAAAACTTTATTAAAAAAGTAAGGATGCAATCTGGCTATGAGATCAGTGGCCACTGGTGAATTTGGGGAACTTGCTTCACACTGGACAGAAATGCTGGCTGCAGGACTCTGTGGCTGACTTTGACTGGAGGCCTGGTGGAAGGGCTGGATGTTAGCTCATATCCCATTCCCTTTCCAGAAATCTTGTCATGTTCTCCCTCCCTCCATGCACCCTAGCCATCTCCTGAGCCTTGGCTCAAACCCCCTCTTCCATTAAGCCCTCGTGACCACATGCCTGGAAGCCATCTCTCCTTGAGGTCATGCAGCAGGTGCTGCTGTGTCCTTCCTCACGTTGTTGCCTGAACCCTGTGTGAGGAGGACTTCTTTGCAGTTACCTTATATGCTTTTTGGGATTGAGAGCTAACAATGCCCGAATGAAAGATAGGAACCCAGGGTGCTCTCATGAGATATGAATCCTAAGAAGCCATCATGGGGCCAGGACCCTCTGCTGTGGAATTTATCCTTACTGAATAATTGATCACTGTCCATTTCAGCTTGAAGGCTACAGATCTTTCATTTCTTTACCTTTAGCAGATGTTAACTGAGCACTATTTATGTGCCAGGGCCATGGCTAGACTCCAGGATACTTTAGGAAGAGTCCAGTTTTGGGGGAAGCCTGGCATGTGTATATGTGTAATGAGGGGAAGAATTCCATTCACTCAGGGCTAGGGTGGGGTTTCTGGCAAGATGAGCCCTCTGAGGCTCAAGCTGGACTGCTCTTTCCCAGGAGATGGGTGTGGCAAGGAGGGTCTCTCCTGGAACAGAGAAGGCAGGCATCCCTGGGAATGGATAATGTATCAGGGAGGGTGTGAGAGGAGAGATTTTTGGCACTGGGAAGCTTTGGGGAAAAGGATGGATGTCTAAAGAGGATTTCTATGAGCCTTTCCCATGGATAGTGCAGTGTAATCCTATCCTCCCCCCAGCAGTGTCCTTTAAGGAAAGCATGGCCAATTTGGAGTATGGCAAGTACTTGGTGTGGCTCAGGGTCCTTCAGGGTGGCGATGGGGGTTTGAGGTTGAGCAGGCGGCCTGGGTAGCTGGAGTCCATATCACAACCTGTGTGTCTTCTGGTGCCCTTTGGTGAGAATGTCCTTTCAGCAAAATTTATGCATCCTAAGTAATTTTACTTCACTATTTAATCTCTTTAATATGTTCCATTAGCTAATATTATTTACTTTTGCCTTTTTCATCTGTAGTCTTTATTGTATTACTGCTCCTTTATGATATCATTCTTACTGTTTATCTTGGCTGTCTTTTATAGTTCTAACATCTTCAGAGTGTACTGTTAAACTCATCAAATTTATTTTCCAGCATTTTTCAATTTTGCTGGTATTCACTTCAGCACGTTTTAAGCTAATGTTTACTTACAGCTTTTACTTTTTACTTTTTCAGAACTGTTTTTGTCCTTTTAGCTCTTTTCATCTTATTTCTGTCATGGATAGCTGTGCTGATGTCTGGCCTCATGTCAGACCTGCCTTTTCATTTTCCTACAGTCCCTAGCAGTGCTGTAGGCAGAGTGGGTGGCCCTAAATCTTTACAGACAGAGTGACTGAATGCATGATTCATTCATGTCTAGTCAATCACCGGGTCCTGGCCATTTTACCTCCTGAACGTTTTCAATCCAGCCCTTCATCCTCTCTGCCACTGTGTCAGTACTGGCCACAACCATCTTTCACCTGGGTCCCCACACAGCCTCCTAATGGCCTCCCACTCCCTCTTTCCTTTTCTCCAATCTATCCGCCACCCTCCAGCACAATGATATTTTTAAAATGTAGAAAAAAAATATTCACACTCCCGTTTATTTTTGGCTAATGAGTGGAGGATATAGAACATCTTTAAAAATCACAAGAGTGCACATGCTTCTGGTTTTTAAAAAAATCGTTAGTTTAAAAAATATTTCTACTCTAGAAAACTTCAAATCTAGATAAAAGGAGAGAGAATAGTGTAGTGAACCCCCTTTCCCCATCACCTGACTTCAACCACAGTCGACGATTCACCCTTCCCCCATCACCCCTCCTTTCTGTTTTTGTTTTTATATGTTGCTTGAGTAGCAACATTCATATATATACACACACATATATATATATATGTATATATATAATTAAAAGTTTTTAAAAATTTTTATTTATTTTTGAGAGAGAGAGAGAGAGAGAGAGAGAGAGAGAGAGAGACAGAGCATGAACAGGGGAGGGGCAGAGAGAGAGACACAGAATCCGAAGCAGGTTCCAGGCTCTGAGCTGTCAGAACAGATATTGGTGTGGGGCTTGAACCCCCAGACTGTGAGATCATGACCTGAGCTGAAGTCAGATGCTTAACCAACTGAGCCACCCAGGTGCCTCCTTATATTTTATATATATACGTATTTTTATTTTCAGTGCCACTTGACATTGCAGGATCGGGTGCAACCACTCCTATCTGCACCCACTAGCCTAGTCTTATCAGCAGGCTGTTTCTCTTCATCTCTTTATTGCTCCTATACCCTCCTGGGGGAAGCCCTTGCTTTCCTCAAACTAGCATCCTTTCTCTCTACTGACGGGCACGGACATCTTTGCCTGGGGTATCTAGTTTCTCCTGCCCGACCCCATACCCTGGATGTCTCTTATTTTCTTCTTGTATTTGAGATCCAGGCTTCAAGGTCCTGAGCTCAGGGAAGCCATCCTGGGTCTCCTTCTCTGACTCATATCCCCACTGCCTTTTCCACCTATAACACACTGTTCTCTCCTGCTGTAGAATTAATTACACTCTTTTATAATTGCCTGTTTACATATTTATTTCCCTCCTAGTCTCTGAGCTTCTTGAGGGTAGGATGTTTGTCCCCACCCCCTCACTTTTAATTATGGGAAATAATGAATGAAGAGGCATTTGATCTTGTCTTCGGGGATGTTCTGGCTGCCGGGGATTGGGATGCTCTTGACACCTCTTTGTTACCCATTGATTGCACATGTCACCATTTGTGGTCATGCACATGGCATTATGCATCGTGCTCAGCTCCACCTGGGACCCCTTTGGTGAATAGTGATGGCAAGCCAGAGCACCCCTGGACTCACCCTCTCTGCTTTCCTGCCAGACTGGGGACTTTCTAGGGCATGAGAGTCTGTGCAGTGGCCAAAATGTGGGACGGCTCTGTGCCAGTGCCTCATCCTTGCCCTAGGGCCTGGGGCTGGGGGCGTAGCTGGGTCCGCATCTGCTGGGGGTGGTGGGCAGAGACATAGGATGGCTCTTCATATAAATGTCTGAGGCTGCCCTCTGGAAGTCAGTCAGCAAGTCTGACAAACAGCTCACGGGTCTCCATGGGATTGCTTTTTGTTAGAGGCATAAACGTTGGACTGCTTGCCTCTTTGGCCTTTGTGTAAGAATGGAGCGTGTTTCTTCAGTAGGCTGTATCTTATCCATTCGCCTTGCACTCATTTATATCTGGATGGATTAGGTGAGCTCAGCGAATGGTCTCTCTGCTTCTCCAAGATAGGGCAGAGTTTTACACTCGCACGTAATCTCTTTCTGAGAATATTGTCCAAAAACTAGGTCATCTATTGTAAAGGAAATAAGGTAGTAATTAAATTTAACTGGAAGTTACAGTATTGGTGGTTTCATTTTAGAGGGAGTGTGCCTCCCTAATTACTTTATTGCTGCAGTTATACTGGCTGTGGGGTTTTTTTTTTGGGGCAAGGAGTGGAGGTGGAAAAGGTTGTATTTAATAAGTTAGATGATGATTTCTGGGCTTGAATTTTTAACTGGCAGAACCTCACCTTCAAGGGTGACTTCTTTTTCCTAGGGCCCTTTTCAGGTCTGCCTGATGGAAGCCAGCTCCCCTGCACAGTTGTTTGGCTCAACCACCTAGGGGTACCTTTTGGCACAAGAGTTGCATAGACAGACAAGACCAGGCTAAGAAAAAAGCAGCAATTTGGGGTTGGTGGGTCCTTTTCATGTATGCAGTCCACTGTCACAGCTGGATGGGATGCAAGTGATCCACTGTCTCCCCCACTTTTTATTTTCCACTTGGAAAGGGCACAGAGAGGCACCTGTGGAAGGCCAGCCTGCTAATTCTGCTAGTTGAATGGCAGAGCTGATAGGAGAGCCTAGGTTTCGTGACTCATGCTATTTGACCTGCCGCTTGTCGCCTTTCCCCAGGGGAGCGGAGGTTAGGGCAATTGGGGAGCCTTGGACCCCAGCTGGGTGTGGGTGCTTAGGAAATGTTGCATGAGTGCATGCTGAGTGACAGGACCGCCTTGGAACAGTTTGGCTGCACCCACCAAATGTGGATTATTATGGCCTTCTCACATTTCTTTTAGATGTGAGATACATTTAGATCACTTGTAGTGACCAACCACGTTTAGATCACCTGGGCAGCAGTCCTGAAGTGCATTACCACTTGTTTCCACCTGCCCTTCACTCAGATATCTTTGACCAGAGCCCCCTCCCTCCCCCTTCCCCTCCTCCCTCACTTCTCCATTTCTCTCCTTTATCTGTCCTTCATCCTGCCCTCACCCTCTCTCCCTCCTCCCTCCCTTAACCCTCCCTCTTTCTCTCTTACCCCTCCCTCATCCTTCCCCTTTCTCACCCCTCCCTCATCCCTTCCTCCTTCTCCCTCTGCTTAACCATTCCAGACAAATCAACCAAGTAAAGACCATTAAACTTCCCAGAGGTGCCCATTTTTCGTTTTCCTTTGGCTTCTTCACTGAGTGCTGTCATCAGTGTTTGTGAGGAAAACTTACTGGTAAACCCATAGCTGTTCCTTAAAAAACAAGTACTGTAATTTGTTCTGAAGGCCCAAAAATATGGCCCACAAATACTTTTTTAAAAAAGTATTTACTGGGGCGCCTGGGTGGCGCAGTCGGTTAAGCGTCCGACTTCAGCCAGGTCACGATCTCGCAGTCTGTGAGTTCGAGCCCCGCGTCAGGCTCTGGGCTGATGGCTCCGAGCCTGGAGCCTGCTTCCGATTCTGTGTCTCCCTCTCTCTCTGCCCCTCCCCCGTTCATGCTCTGTCTCTCTCTGTCCCAAAAATAAATAAAAAACGTTGAAAAAAAAAATTAAAAAAAAAAAAAGTATTTATTTATTTTGAGAGAGAGAAAGCCAGTGAGCGCACACGTGCTTGAGCAGGGGAGGGGCAGAGAGAGAGAGGGACAGAATCCCAAGCAGGCTCTATGCTGTCAGCACAGAGCTCTATCTCAGGAACTGTGAGATCATGACCTGAGCAAAGCCAAGAGTCAAATGCTTAACCAGCTGAGCCACCCAGGTGCCCTGACTTTTTCTTGATTGGTACTTTTCATACTAAGTGTTCCTTGATGAGACAGTGCAGGGGACCAGGAAGTCAGCCCAGTGAAGTTGTTGTGTGTCTTTGTGTGGAAGTCATTGGCTTCGGACAGGAACCTTGCTGAGGAGGATGACACTGGGGTTGTGCTTTAAAGCCCCATCTTGGCTTGGTACGTGTGAGGCTCTGGTAAAGCTGAACAATTTTTACGAGCAAGGAAAAAATCATAAACAGCAAAATAATAGCTCAGCTCTAGAGATTCCTGAAAGAGCAACGAAGGATCCCACAGAGCACATTTTAGCTGGTTAATAAGGGAGCCAAGTACAATGGGTCCGTATATAACCGGCTACCACGTTCTATCAATATATAATTACCACATATTTTCCAATCTGCCCCTGGGAGATGTGGCAGGTAAAATAGATTGAGAAGAAAATAATGGTGCTTGCTGCATGATATATTAGAATTGGTACCTGTTAGTACTTGAGCAGGCTCCTTGCAGGATGGTTTGAAAGCCTTGGATGCTCTTAGTGCAGATGAAGTGACTTTATGCTCTGTTCTTTTACATACCTCTGTACACATGGGCCTGTGTAGCATGCAGAACACGTATATTTATCAAGACTCCCTGTCTTAGGAGTTGGAGGTCTTACTAAACTCAACCGGGAGAAACCTATGGGTATGTGGAAAAATGATTTGTCTCCACCTCCCTCCCCTGTACCCCCCTGCCCCGTCTCCTCATCCTCCCACCCCACCCTCCCCATCAGAGGCAATGGGTGCCGGCCTTTTTCTCCTCTACTGGGGGTCTAGGGAGGGGCCGTGTGGTGCTGGATTTGGGGTCCTGCATTTACCACCAGACCAAAACAGACTCCAAGCTCTGGTTTTCCCTCTCTTCTTCTTTCTGATTGGAAAAAAAAAAAAAAAGAATATTCGGAAAATAGAAATACAAATACAGTCACCTAGAATCCCACTATTTTTTCTCTTGCATATTGCCTTTTGGGTTTTGGTCTCATAAAAATAATAACATAAAGGGGTGTTTGGGTGGCTCAGTTGGCTGAGCGTCCGACTTCGGTTCGGGTCGTGATCTCGTAATCTGTGAGTTCGAGCCCCGCATTGGACTCTGTGCTAAAAGCTCAGAGCCTGGAGCCTGCTTTGGATTCTGTGTCTCCCTTTGTCTGCCCCTCCCCTGCTCACGTTCTGTCTCTCCCTCTCTCTCAAAAATAAACATAAAAAAATTAAAAAAAAATAATAACATACATGTATTAAAATTTTTTTTTTAATGTTTTTATTTATTTTTGAAAGAGAGAGAGAGACAGAGCATGAGTGAGGGAGGGGCAGAGAGAGAGGGAGACACAGAATCTGAAGCAGGCTCCAAGCTCCAAGCTGTCAGCACAGAGCCTGACGCGGGGCTTGAACTCACGAACCGTGAGATCATGACGTGAGCCAAAGTCAGACGCTTAACCGACTGAGCCACCCAGGTGCCCCAACATACATGTTTTTTATAATTACAATTAGTGTACACATATGTTTTGGAATTTTGATCTTTCCCCCCACATATTATATCACATATCCTTTCTGCTTTACCCAGATTTCCCACTAGTCATCTTAAATTAAGGCTACCTAACATTTCGTCATGAGGATAAGTCAGAATTTCAGTTAGCACAGATAGGTCTTATGAAGTGCCCAGCACAGTGACTCTCATTTATTTATTAATTCATTTGTTTGTTTATTAATTCATCAAACTAACACTTATCAGACATCTGTTCTGTGCCAGCCCTTGGAGAGAATATGGCAAAGAAGACATAGTCCTTGCCTTTAAGGAGTTCCTAGGCTAGAAGCATGTAAACGAAGATGATCATTAAAACAGTTTTTCTACTCACAACACTTCTGACACCAAATGTGTGGAAGGTTTTCCTACGCCAATCAGTTTCAAACTCTCTGGACACCAACTGGGTTTCCTACAAATCGATTCTGACACTACCTGGAGTTAGCACGGACCCTGCAGACGAAGGGCTCAGTTCCACAAGACAGCTCCCGCTTCAGATGCCAATCCCAGAACAGGCGTCCTGCACTTCCGACTGCCTAGCTGTAAATTGGGGTTCCCCTCACCCCCTTTTCAGGTTTGGGAATTTACTATAATTGCTCACCAGAACTCAGGGAAATGCTTTACTTACAGTTACCAGTTTATTATAAAGGATACAACCTAGGAATAATCAGATGGAAGAGATGCATGGGGCAAGATATGTGGGAAGGAGCTTAGGGCTCCCAGGCCCTCTATGGGCACACTGCCTTCGCCTTCCCAGACTCCAAAGCTCTCTGACCTCCATGGTTTAGAGTTTTTATTAAGTTCCATTATGTAGGCACAGTTAATTAAATCATTATCAATTGGCTTAATCTCTAGCCCTTCTCCCTTCCCCCTTCCCTGGCCCGGGGTGTGGGGGGATGTGGGGTGTGTGTGGGGGTGCTGAAAGTCCCAACCCTCTGATCACCTGGTTGGTTGGTTCACCTGCCAAACAGCTCCCATTTGCTAAGAGTCACCTCATTAACATAAACTCAGATGTGGATGAAAGGGGCTTATTGTGAATAATAAAAGATACTTCTTTTACTGCTATCACTTAGGAAACTTCAAAGGTCTAGAAGTCTGTGCCAGGAACCAGGGAAGAGACCAAATATACTATTTCTTGTTATATCACAGTAACACAGCCATCCAGGTGGATATACTGTCTTTTGGCTTGGTTCTGTGGTTTAAAGGGTAGAGTCATCAGAGAAGGTCTTGGAGGTGCTTGAGCTGGGCCTTGGCAGACAAGTGGGGGTTCAGCACATGCAGGTTGGGGCCGCTCCAACTAGCATGACTGTGTACTTTGTTGTCCAAACTGGGACACTCTTTTTTTTTAATGTTTATTTGTTTTTTTAGGGGGGAGGGGCAGAGAGAGAGAGGGAGACAGAGAGTCTGAAGTAGGCTCCAGGCTCCGAGCTGTCAGCACAGAGCCTGACATGGTGCTTGAACTCAGGAACCATGTGATTATGACCTGAGCTAAAGTCTGGCGCTCAACCGACTGAGCCACCCAGGTGCCCCCAAACTGGGACACTCTTGAGAGTGAAGGAGGGACACTGGGTGTAATCCAGGCCCATTCCTGGCAAATCATATGTGTGGTGCTCCTCAGTGGAATCCTCATCAGAACCAAAGTGTGCTAGAGTGGAGGTAGGGTAGGGCATGCTTGTTAAAATGCAGCCTCAAGGCCCCTCCCTGCCTCCAACAGGTCAGAGCAGCCTGGAAATCTGCATTTGAACAAGCACCAGGTGATTCCAATGAAGTTCACGGGCTACATTTTTTAAAAATTAGGAGCCTATTTAAATTTATTAAAAAATTTTTTTTTTTACTGTGGAAATCTTTGAGTATATTGAAAAAAAGAGAATAAAGAACTACATATGTGTTCATTCGACTCCAATAATTAGCAATACATTTTCCTAATGTTGTTTCATCTACTTATCCCTGTACAATTTTTTCCCCTGTATAATCTTTTTTTAAGTTAGAGTATTTTAAAACAATTTTCAGACATTATTTCACCCATATCCAATATGGACTTTTTTTATGTGACCACAATACCATTATACCTAACAAAATTAATGATAATCTTTAACATCCTCTAACATTCTCTTATTGTTGAAATTTCCATAATTGTCTCAAAAATGTCTCTTTAGAGTTGGTTTGTTAATATCCAGTAAAGACCCACACACCATTTTGGGTTGTTACATTTCTTAAGTCTAAGACTGTTTTTTTTTTCCTTCTTCTTTTCACAAGTTTTATTTAAATTCCAGCTAGTTAACATACAGTGCAGTTTTAGCAGTTTTAGTTTTGAGAGTAGAATTTAGTGATTCATCACTTACATACAACACCCAGTGCTCAGAGACCTTTTTTTTTTTTTTTGACCTGTGCTGCATACTTACTGAAGAAATGGGTCATGTGCCCTGCATACTTTCACAGATCACATCTTGAGGAATACCAGTCTAGACGTCCTTATTTAAGTTATCAGCTGTCTTTCTTTCTGGAGAATTCTCCCATAGACTTGGTTAACCCCTTGCACGGACTTAACAACCATCATGGGTGAGGACTTTGCCATATGGTGAACAGCATTTCTAGGAAGGCTGTGTTTACTCACATTCATTCCATTGATTATTCCTTTTATTCATCAGATAGTATTCCCATGTGGCATTCACTGTATAGAATCAGTGACATAAAAGAAAGTTCCTGTCTCCAAGGAGTGTGCAAGTGGAATCTAACTGGCTCAGCAAGAGCAGTAAGGTCTTAGTGCATGCTGGGTCTTATCCACACAGGTGTCAGTGAGACGGTATGCAGAGTTAGATCTCCTTTTCCAGTCTTTATGTTTATTACTTTACCCAGACTTTAACATGACTTTATAACCAAGAAAATGTTTGTGGTAAATAAAATAATACGGAATTGAGTCAAGGCAGAATTGACAGCTTCTCTCCCATCCCTTTAATCTCAACTTCAGAAGTCATCAATATCAACAGTTTGGTGTGTGTCCTTGATCTGAATCTTATAAACTGAGAGAGCCTTCTGCAGGTGGCCACGGGGCACGAGGTCCTTTGGGAGGGGTTCTTGCTACAGAGGATTCCCTTGATCCTGGCAACAGGATCAGCCCCTAAAGGGCTCCGAGCTGGAGAGAGGCATGCTCAGATGTGTGCTGGGACTTCTCTGGCTATAGTGTAGCCCAGGGGAGATAAGGAACACCTGAACTAGGCAACTAACTGTGGGAATGGAGAGGGGACACATGTATGACCAAGAGGGTGAGGAGTGTCATTTCCTTACTGGGCACTGTCATGCTGGCCATCTCCTGCATTTGAGACACTGTACTAATCAAGAGTGTCTACTTGGCTTGTGCCCACAGCCTTGGGACAGATTGGCCACGACTGCTTGCAAGCACTGCCTTCAGCAGGGTTCTCAGTGGGGTGCAGTCCCAGTAGGACCCATGATCATTAATTAGGGACGAGTGGACATGGGAGGGGAGTGGCAGCTTGTGTCTGCCACTCTTGGCCCAGCTTCCACGAAGGATGGTGGTGGTGAGGGTCCAGGTAGCTTGTGATACAAGAACTGAGGCAGCAGCATCAGAGATAAAAACGTAAGCTTTGGAGTTGGAAATATCTGGGTTCAAACCCTGGCTTTACCATCTGTATGACCTTGGGCCAGTGAAAAAACTCTTCTGACCTCCAGCTTCTGCATCTGTGAAGTGAGATGCATGATACTTGCCTCATCTAACCTCTGGGATAGTGAAATAAGAGAATACACACAGAGCACTTAGTACAGTGCCTGGCATGGAGCGAGGTGGTTCTTGTTGTATTATGACATTATCTCATGGGTCTCTCCCAGGGCTCTGAAGCACCATGGTTTTGAGATCTCATGGCCCTCAGGAGGAGTCTGCCAAGTTGTTGAAGGTCAGGCAGCCAATGGGCAGCTGGGAATGGTACCCGGGTAATGCTAACTTCCTTCTCTCCTTTCCTCCTTTCTCACCCCTAGGTTGGCTGTTGCTGTTTTTTTAGTTTTTGCTCCCACCATTTGATTTTTGATGTGCTTTTTAATGAGATTTCACCCAGGATAGGTCCTGGCTGCAAGGCTTGCATTTCATATTTGTCTCCCTGTCAGTCCATCAGGCCGGACAGAGACGGGTACCCACCATGTGTCCCATTTAGCCCTTGGCCTGTTATGATCTATACCTTGGTGCCCAAAGGGACACTGTATTTATAGCATCATGTCTGTCTGTCTCCTGACTTAACCTTGAAGTGATGGCTTTCACTTATTTTGTTGACCCTGCCTGGGGAGCAGTTTGATGATTTTTCGCATCCCTTTTGGACCCTGTTCCATTTCTCTACAAATGATACCTTTTTGTCTCCAGGGAAGAACTCTATCTTCTCCATTAACTCACACCCTGATTGGAAACACTGCCTGTGGGGGTGGCAGGCTATCTGGGAGTAGAATGTGCCAGCAGTTCCTGGTCTGTTTTTCCTGAAGCAATTATGTGTGCATGGAATTGGGGACAGGAAGAACCACTAAATTGCCATCTTTTTCCTTGGGAAGGAAGGGTGCCGGCCTGTGAATATTAAATCACTTGCTGTGGCTCCTTGCATGACTTTTTCTGGTGTTCAATTCTTTCTGGTTCCTGAATCCTAGGCTATTAAATCAGAGCCCTTGTTAGACTTGCTCACTTATATGTTAGGATTTTCTGGGATAATGTTTGGTGGCCCAGGTGTAGCTAACAGGGACGTTGGAGGGGGTGGACAGCACATTCTCTAGTAGCCTCTTTCTTATATGTTTTTTAAGATTATGTGTTGGCATGATGGTTATTAAGACTATGTTGAAAGCATCTTTGGGAAGCAGTGTGAAATAAGCAATTGAAACATCACTGGGCAGATGGTCGGATGAGGAAAAAGGGTAGTCCAGGGGAGACACCATTTTTATGTGCTGGTTCATCCCACCAACGAAGGGTGCGGGTATGTCCTACTGCTGGCTCACGCTCTCTGCCCACACCTTTGCACATACCTGTGTTTTATGGTGGTCTTTTATTCATGTGCTCTTCTAAACATTGAGACACAGTCCCCTGTTTTTCCCCTTTCCTTTCACAGCAACTTGACTTGCACCTGACATTTTATGTAATCCTCATGTATTGGAGAGTATGTATCAATAGACAAGGAGAGGAAGGGCACAGGTGCTGGGAGAGGTGGGAGATCCAGCTTTGAGTATTGACAGTATGGCATGGTGGTCTGTGCATATGGGCCACTGAGTTTTGGGATAATTTATTATGCAGCAATGGATAACTATTCCAATGTCTATTGAGTAAGAAGAAGATTTTCAGCCTCAGCCACACACTGCAGTCAGAAACAACATCCCATAACCTCCACCCAGGCCTAGGTCAGCAGTCCAAATTCCTTCCTCCTTCAAGGTAGGCTCTCCGTGGTAGTTGTGCTTGATGAGTCAGGATAGGGTAGATTATCCTAAATGTCAGTGACATAAATAAAAAAGGTGAATATTTATTCTTGCTCATGCTGCATGCCCTTATAGGTCACAGAGGCGGCTCTGCTTTTATTGCAAGTACTCAGGGCCCCAAGCTGACTGATCGCCTGTTGTCTAGAAATTTGTTGGTCATCACATCAGAGGGAAAGTGTTCTTGAGGCTCTTGTACTGGTAATTAAATGGTTTAGCTTAGAAGTGAAGGGGATAAGAATATGCTATCCGAAAATATGCTACTTTGGCATGAGGATTATTTTGAGCTCATGGCACTTGAAAAACAGCAAACAGAGGAGGAACTCCCTGCCCTCTCCCTTTCTGCCTGAAAGCAGGGCATGCGGTTCCCTCTGTGAAGGTATTCTGCCCTCTTCTCTTCAACTTCTGAAGAGAATAACTTTTAATCACTGGAGGTGACTCCTATCAATACATGTGGTACTGCCTTGAGTCTGCGTAACAGCCCTACTAAAAAGCCTTTACCTTCCATTAGTTTCCTGCATATCTTTACCTTTTTGCAACTTAGCATCCCTAGAACCCCAAACATCCTCTCCTTTGTCTTGTCACTTTTCCACAATCTGTCATCCTTTGTTAAAATGTTCTCAAGCCTAATTACTTCCTGGGGTTTTCGCTTCTTTTCTGTGTAACTCTTATCTTTTGTCAGTTTAACTTGCAGGCTTCAGGTACTGAACCTTATAGGGTAGAGAAAAATAGTTTTCCTCCCCTGCAGAAGTGACACATGTCATATCATTGACTATAGCTAGTCATATGGCCATACCTTGTGCCCAGAAGTTTTACTAAGTGTTTAGTATATGTCAAGCACTATGACAACTACTTGGTATAAATGGTCTCCTTTGCCTTCCCAACAATGTTCTGAAGTAGATATTATTGTCATCTCTCCCACTTTACAAAGAAGGAAACAGAGATACACACAAAGGTTAAGTAACTTGCTGAAAGTGAGACAGTAAGTGGTGGAACCTGGACCCAAACCCCAGACTCCACATGGGAGCCCAAGCTCCCACCACCAGAATTTGTTGCCTCTCTGATCATGAGAATCATTAAAGATGGTCTGAAAACATAGAACCTCGATGGAAATGTGGGTCAGCATCTTGGTATCTTTTCTCCAAGGAAACTCCTTGGTTTCTGTGGAAATTTGCTGAATTTCAGTCCTGAGGCCTTCCAGCTTCACATATAAAGTGGTAAAGGGAGAGTGGTAGGTGGGGTGATGGCCATTATCAAATCCGGTTATGTGGCCAAAACTGAAACAACAACATCAAATGACATTTATCAAGGCCTTACTATGTGCCAGGTTCATTCTAAGTCCATTGCATTTATTTAGTCCTCATAACAGTCCTGTAAGGCCTAGGTGCTATTACTATCCCCATTTTGCTGATGGGGAAATGGAGCTAGAGAGAAGATAGGCAAGGTGTCTTGGGTCACATGACTGGTAGATGGAGGACCCAGCAAACCTTTTGGAAAGGTATGGGATTGAAGAGTATTCAGTGGATTAAATCAAATGGATGGATTTTATTTTCTTGCTGATCTGATTCCTAAAATCAGATGATTTTTAGGAAAGGGATCGGATGTGTTCAGATTTTTCTTTGGAGGTCTTTCCTAATTTTTAAACGCAGAGCTTTAGGGAGCAGTAAAATGGACAAGGAGAAATTTGGAGTTAGGGAAATAGCCATTGAAGACTCAAAGCGGTTTTTAATAAAGGACAACTATTCTAGTGTTTAGGGATGGAATGTTTTGCATATTCATCGTCAATAAATGTTTTTAAAAACTCGAAAACATTTGGTTTTCTTAAGTGCCTTAAATAGCCCCCTTCCTGTCTTATTTGCTTTACTTTGCACTATTGATTAGGAAAGGGTGTACTGGGTATTGCTCAACCACAGCTGCCTCCCTGCCAAGTAATCCTAAATTCTGATTTGATAGCTTTGGAATCAGTGAGGTTGTTTGTTTATTGAAACACTTCAAAATTACAGAAAACTTGCAAGTACATTACAAAGAACTGTTCTTTTCCTGAACCATTGAGAGTAAGTCTCATTGCCTCTGATTACTTCAGTTTGTTTTTCTCTAAAACGAGGATAGTCTCTTACATCAGTGGCTCTCAAAGTAGCAGCAACATCTCCTAATAACTTTTAGAGATACAAATTCTTGAGCCTCATCCCAGACCCCCTGAATCAGAAACTCTGGAATGGAGTCCAGCTCCGGGTGTCCTAACAAGTCTTCTAGGTTCTGATCAACACTCAAGACTACACGCCATGTATTTTGCAGAGTATCCTATATTACCTCATTGCAACCCTACAAATGAGGGCATTTATATTGATACATTGCTATGATCCACTCCTCCTAGTCACTTTACATTCTGCCAGTGTCCCCAGTTTTCATGTCCTTTAGAGCAAAGGGATGACACCCAGACTCTTCCATTGTATTTATTTGTCATGTTCATGTAAAATATCCTTCAGTTTGGAATAACAGTTCCTTAATCTTAGATTTTCATAACCTTGACATCTTTAAAGGTGATGGGCCAGTTATTTTGTAGAGTGTTTCCTCAATTTGCATTTGTCTGATGTTTCCTCATGATTAGACTCAGGTTATGGACTCTTGCCAGAAATATCACAGATGTAATGCTGAGTTTTTCTCATTGCATTCCATTAGGTGGTACACAATTGCAATTTGTTTTATATCTGATAGTTACTAGCGTAAAGTGGTGTCCATCAGACTTCTCCACTATAAAGGTATTTTTTTTCTCTCTGTAAGTAATAGGTATTTTGTGGAGAAAAAGATTGAGATTATGTAAATTCGCTTTTTATCAAACTTGTCATTTATTTATTTATTTGTTTGTCTATCCATTCATCCATTAATATAGGTATGGGACTCAGATTTCTATTTTATGAATGGGTTATAATCTGTTACTATTATTATGATGATGTTCAAATTGTCTTAGATTGGGCCTGTGGAAGCCCTTTCAGGGTCGCTTCTTTGTCCTTGTTACACGTCCTCTTCATTTGTTGAGCCCTTTCATGCTTTCTGGTACAAGATATTCCAGGCTCATCTTATATTTTCTTTGCCCTGGCCCCTGAAAATCAGCTATTCCTCTAAGGAACCCTAGTTTCATTTTGTTTTGTTTTGTTTCGTTTCGTTTTGCCTCATTTTCTTTTTCTTTCTTTCTTTCTTTCTTTCTCCTTGTTTCTTTTCTCTCTTTATTTTGGCAAATAATATTTAGAAATCAAGATCTATTATATTAGGTGTGCTCATTACTCCTGGGGTGTCACTATTTCCAGGCCTACTTGCTAGACAGAACTAGGGATTGTGTGTATATATTTATACCTACATTTGTTTTAATATCTAGCTATATATACTTAAACCCATGGGTTCACATTGATCTCTTCAATTCCAGTCCAACACCAGATTTTATTCTAGTTTTCTCCCTTTCTATATTTGTAGCTCCTAGTCTGATAGTGAGAAATCTGGTTCCCACTGTCTTTACTTTTTTATGTATTTGATCAACTTTACTGTCTATATAACCAATTTCTCCTCACCTCTGCCACCCTACTCCCTACATGGATACTCTCCCCATCCTCTTTGGTCTCTGACACTTGTGCCTGTATCTGCTGCTGCTCTGGGCTGCACAGATGCCCCTTACCCAACTTGGGCTTGAATGCCCCATGTGGGCCACTTTCCTATTTAGAGGACTTCCCTGCCCTGCTCAGACTCTGATGCTTTGTGCTGGGTTGCCCCTCAATGCACCCATGGATGATCTCACTCAGCTACAGCTCTGATACCCTGCACTGCTGCCCTGCTTTCCCTACTCAGTCTCTGAAGTTGCACACTGGGATGGACCATCAACCTTTCTCCCTGTCTTGTGAATGTCTTGCTTGCTGCACCTGCCTTCAACAAACCATCTAAGACTGTTTCCCTCCATCCTCTCCATTCCCTCTCCCCTCCCCTCTGTATAAGAATGCTTTCCTTTCCCTGGGAAGGTTCCAATACCTCACTCTGCGCTACAGCAAGTTCTTCCCTCAGAATTCTATTGAATTGTTCAGAAAGGAATGGGAAGGGGAAGAAGAGGTAAATATACTCTGGTTTAAATGTACTTTTAAAATCAAGTTCTTTATCCATAATACCAGTAGATTTACTTTTAGCATTTGTTTACAAGGTACAGAAGCATTTCCATTTTATCATGAAGCTTATGAACCATGTACTTCCTTAAAATAATAATAATGTCTGTCTGTCTGTCTGTCTATCTATCTATCTATCTATCTATAAAGATTCCTAGAGACATTCCAGATGTTTTTCTTGCTCAGGGAAGATTTGGATAATATGGTAGGATAGAAGGATTTATTATTATTTTTTGGCTCTCTGAGATTCCTTGATTTTAAAATCTGCACAGTATTGTCACTCTTGTTATTTTTGTTGTTCATGTCATAGTTGGGTTATATCTGTGTGTTTCCTACATGTTTCTCACCCTCACTAGAGTCACTAATATCTCTCACTTGTGTCTGGAGGGCTTTTCCCTCCTCCAGTGCTCAGATCTGTGGGATTGGGTCACCACTTCAGAGGCAGCAACTAAGAGCTCAAAATGCAAAAGAAGCTACTTATAAAAATGTCAGATGAAAGAGTTAGATGCAAGATTTGAAAGCAGGCTTGCTGGGTGTCATTTTTCTGTTTTTATAAATTATGACTGAAATGGGAAAGAATGGTGAGGAATTTGAAGGATTGAGGGAAGAGGGAAGAGTGGGAGACCCTCCAGCCTGGTTTGGAGAAGGACAGATGGCATGACATGCTGTGGAGAGCACCAGGGAATCCTGGGTTGGCTGACTCAGCTATCCCTGTTATCATCGACAGCCAGGGGTTGGCCTCTTGTGGCTTTGGGCGTCTGGGTCAAGGTGACACTTATGTTGGCCATGGAGATTCAATCCAGTCTCTTTCCCTGTCCCAACTATAACTTGCTGCTGGTCATGAGCCGTTGTGTGCCTTTGGTGATAGAGACTAAGGAAATTGCAATCCTTGTCGGGTAGAGATGGTCGTATAAAGAGAATGCCTTAACTCTTGATCAAGATGGGGAATAAGTGGCATGGGGTGCCTGGGTGGCTAAGTTAGCTGAGTGTCCAGATCTTGATTTTGACTCAGGTCATGATCTCATGGTTCGTGGGATTCTCAAGGGGTTCTCAAGCCCTGTGTTGGGCTCTGTGTTGACAGCGTGGAGTCTGCTTGGAATTCTGTCCCTCCCTCTCTCTCTGCCCCTCCCCTGCTCATACTCTCTCTCAAGATAAATAAATAAACATTAAAACAAAAAAGATGGGGACTAAGTGGGGTTTGGACAGAACCAGTGGGAAATTGTCCCTTGGGCCAGGATGGTGGTGAACTCATATTCCCTGTTATGTTATTGCTATTGTAGTAGATGTATGTGGAAATTAAAATACTAGTACAGAATGGTATAGCATGAATAATAAAATTCCCCCAGCCCAGTTCTGTTACTATTACGAAAGCCTAATTCTAAATAATAAATCTATACAGATGGTCCCAAACTTATGTGGCTTGACTTAGGATTCTTTTACTTTGTCATGGTATGAAAGTGATATGCATACAGTAGAAACTATACTTGGAATTTTGAATTGTTACCTTTTGCTGGGCTAGTGATGGATGCACTAAGAGACTCTCTCGTGATGCTGGACAGCAGTAGTGAGTCACAGTTCCCAGTCTGCCATCATGAGCATAAACAATTGATAGACTTACAATCATTCTGTACCACACAGCTGTTTTGTTTTTTCCCTTTCAGTATAGTATTTAATAAACTATATGAGGTTTTCAACACTTTATTATAAAATAGGATTTGTTAGGTGATTTTGCCCAACTGTAGGCTAATGTAAGTATTCTGAGCATGTTTAAGATAGGCTAAACTATGATATTTGGTAGGCTAGGTGTGTTACATGCATTTTTGACTTATGATATTTTCATTTTATGAGGGTTTATTGAGATGTAACCCCATTGTGACTCAAGAGAGATCTGTACCTCAATTCATTGATTTATAAACTTTATATTGTATTTATTGACACTTTAGTAAAAACAAATGAAGATGAAATTCATTTCTAAAACCCTTTTAATCTGATCTTTTCCCCCAATTTTTAAAATTAATTTTCTAATTTCTAATCTGTATGAGAAATTTAGTGCCTCAACACTTCCTACTGTATTTCCTTCACCCACCTCCCAGCTGATCAACCATACTGATACATTTTTATTGATAAGATTTTGTAGTGTTTATATTACATTTTAATTAAATAAAATATCAAGGTTCAATAGCATTTGTAATATTTATTGTGAGACCACTTAATATTATTACACCTTTAGGAAAGGATATGTAATGTATCACCAAACTTGGGCCAAAGGAAGATACTCCAAATTGCAAGGATTCTTTGAAAAATTATGCCTTGGTTTGCTTCACATTTGGAATACAACTTTCCAACACATATTTGCTTTACTGCAAGTTTATAATTGCCTTCATTTTTTTCCTGTTGACTGGAGGAACATATGCTTTCTTCACCATATATCTAAACTCATTCAGCTTTTTAAGCAAACCACTTGTTGAATTCTCTGATGTTTTTCTAGGCCTGCCTGCTGCACAGATGTCAGCCTGAGATTACTTTGCATTGTATTTTAAGTTGATTGTACTGTTTTCTAGGATCGTATGTCTTACCTTTTATTTATTTATTTTTCCATACTTTGTCTTAGTGGAGTATACGCTCAAGAAATTTTTCAGAAAGTGTTTATAGAAGTTAAACTTTCTAAGTTAAAGCATGTCTGAAAAATGTCTTTTACTTTGCCCTTGAACTTGATTGATGGTTTGGCTCAGTACAGAATGCTACATTCAAAATCATTTTTCCTTCTGAACTTTGAAAGCATTGTTTTATTATTTTCTAGTATCCAAAATAGCTGTAAGATATTTTAACTTAAAAAAAAAAAAATCTATCTAGGGGCACTTGGGTGGCTTAGTCAGTTGAGCATCCAACTTCCCACTCAGGTCATGATCCCGTGGTTCGTGAGTTTGAACCTCGCGTTGGGCTCACTGCTGTCATTACAGAGACCACTTGGGCTTGGGATCTTCTGTCCTCCTCTCTCTGCCCTTCCCTTGCTCATGCGTGCACACTGCCCTCTCTCTCCCTCTCTTTCGCTCTCTCAAAAAAAGTCTATCTATTGCAGTTAAACTGTTTTCCCTCATTCTAGACCTTGCATTTAGATTTAATATTCTTAAATATGAGGAAGGTTGTGAGGGCTTAAGTGTTTCATCAGTTTGGAGAGTTTTTTTTTTTTTATTTCTGTGATTAATTTATTCCTTGAATATTTTTGGTTTCCTTTCTGTAGTTTCTGTTGAATGTATGTGGCCCTCTTGGAGCAGTCTTCTCTTAACTTCTCTCTTCTTCCCCCCCCCCCCCCCCCCCCCCCCCCCCCCCCCCCCCCCCCCC